>NW_026600491.1:197500-229339 GCF_029448725.1 Salvelinus fontinalis
GTGGATGGAACAGTGTTGACTCTCAGTGGGGTTGGGGTGGATGGAACAGTGTTGACTCTCAGTGGGGTTGGGGTGGATGGAACAGTGTTGACTCTCAGTGGGGTTGGGGTGGATGGAACAGTGTTGACTCTCAGTGGGGTTGGGGTGGATGGAACAGTGTTGACTCTCAGTGGGGTTGGGGTGGATGGAACAGTGTTGACTCTCAGTGGGGCTGGGGTGGATGGAACAGTGTTGACTCTCAGTGGGGCTGGGGTAGATGGAACAGTGTTGACTCTCAGTGGGGCTGGGGTAGATGGAACAGTGTTGACTCTCAGTGGGGCTGGGGTAGATGGAACAGTGTTGACTCTCAGTGGGGCTGGGGTGGATGGAACAGTGTTGACTCTCATTGGGGTTGGGGTGGATGGAACAGTGTTGACTCTCAGTGGGGTTGGGGTGGATGGAACAGTGTTGACTCTCAGTGGGGTTGGGGTGGATGGAACAGTGTTGACTCTCAGTGGGGCTGGGAGGATGGAACAGTGTTAACTCTCAGTGGGGTTGGGGTGGATGGAACAGTGTTGACTCTCAGTGGGGTTGGGGTGGATGGAACAGTGTTGACTCTCAGTGGGGCTGGGATGGATGGAACAGTGTTGACTCTCAGTGGGGTTGGGGTGGATGGAACAGTGTTGACTCTCAGTGGGGCTGGGAGGATGGAACAGTGTTAACTCTCAGTGGGGCTGGGATGGGTAAAGCATTTTTGACTCAGTGGGGCTGGGATGGGTGGAACAGTGTTGACTCTCAGTGGGGCAGGGGTGGATGGAACAGTGTTGACTCTCAGTGAGGCTGGGGTGGATGGAAGTGTTGACTCTCAGTGATGTAAGTTCCGATGAGACGGGCAGGTTAACAGAATAAGGCAAACACAGCTCCGTGCCAAGACGAGACGCAGTGTATACAGATGAATATAACAATGCGCCACGCCAGCGCCCCCATAATCCATTTGCACAACTCTTTTTAATGTGTTTGGGAAAATGTATCCGCATTCGTTTGAAAAGCCTACCTCAACGTGGAAACTTGTACCTAGGTGGTCCATTCCGACCCACAGCAGTTGTTTACCTAGCTCTGCTGAGAATCACAGACAGACAGACAGACAGACAGACAGACAGACAGACAGACAGACAGACAGACAGGCAGACAGACAGACAGACAGACAGACAGACAGACAGACAGACAGACAGACAGAGGGAGGACACAGACAGCCAGAAAGAGGAAGCAGACAGACAGCGGGAGGACGCAGACAGCCAGAAAGAGGAAGCAGACACACAGGGGGAGGAAGCAGACACAGACAGACAGACAGACAGACGGACGGAGGGAGGGAGGGAGGGAGGGAGGCGAAGCAGACAGACAGAAAGAGGGAGGAAGCAGACAGACAGACAGAGGGAGGAAGCAGACAGACAGGAGGAAGTAGACAGCCAGAAAGAGGAAGCAAACATACATACAGTAGGAGGAAGCGGACAGACAGACAGACAGACAGAGGGGGGAAGCAGACAGACAGACAGACGGACGAACGGACGGACAGAGGGCGGGAGGGAGGGAGGGAGGCGAAGCAGACAGACAGACAGAGGGAGGAAGCAGACAGACAGACATAGGGAGGAAGCAGACAGACAGACAGAGGGAGGAACAGACAGACAGGATGAAGTAGACAGCCAGAAAGAGGAAGCAAACATACATACAGTAGGAGGAAGCGGACAGACAGACAGACAGACAGAGGGGGGAAGCAGACGGACGGACGGACGGACGGACGGAGGGAGGGAGGGAGGGAGGGAGGGAGGGAGGCGAAGCAGACAGACAGACAGAGGGAGGAAGCAGACAGACAGACAGAGGGAGGAAGCAGACAGACAGGAGGAAGTAGACAGCCAGAAAGAGGAAGCAAACATACATACAGTAGGAGGAAGCGGACAGACAGACAGACAGACAGAGGGGGGAAGCAGACGGACGGACGGACGGAGGGAGGGAGGGAGGGAGGGAGGGAGGGAGGGAGGGAGCAGACAGACAGACAGAGGTGTGTTTTATTGACAGGTACATACACAGTGAGTCTGGAGGGGAGTCTAGCTCCTCCTCCCTTGTCTTCCTCCAGCAGTGTGTGAGCTGACACTTTTGTATTAATTAAAATGTACGGCCCCACTGCAGCAAAAAGGGTACGCATCGCACCACTCCTTCCCTCCCTCCCTTCCCTTCCTCCCCCCTTTCTAGCCCTCTCTCCTTCTCCATCTCTCTCCTCCCATCCTCAACCTGTCTCCTTCCTACCTACCTGTCTCCCTGGGCCGATCCTCCCTGCCTGCAACCCCGTTCTGTGTTTACATGACAGATTGCTCCCCAGTGGGAACCTTAATTGCATCATTTCATGGATGCGAGTCAGTGCGGTGGCCTAGAAAAGGTAAACAGGGATCTGGAACCATGGCCAGAGAGAGAGGGAGGGAGGGGGAGAGAGAGAGGCCTTTTTTTCAGTTTAGATGCCAAAAAACCAAGACTTCTCAGGCTAAGAGAGCGAGAGAGATATAGGCTCACAATCAAACACGACACATGGCGGGCAGTGATTTGGTTCTGCCTTGTTTGTTTTGATATGTGATAAGGGTTTGGGAGGAATGTTTAGGGGGGGGGATAAAAGAAAGGTGCACATTTGTAGGAAAGCATGTCTTCATCAGTCAGTGGCTCGGGGAATATGAGAGTTCAGCTGCCTGGGTCGGTCACGCACTACACCAGTAGTACTCCCTGAGTCAGCCATGTAAACACATGAAGTAATAGAATACACTACGCAATTAGGGGTGTGACAAAACCAGATACACAACCAGGGGATTGACACACACGGAAACCACCATCGATGTTTATACAGGCCAAATCCAGCTCTCGCACATAAATCAATATTGTTCCAAAGCGGTGTGGGCTGTGTTGTTTTAAATCAGCCAATAGAGCAATAGGAATACTGGAAACATGAGAGCAATGTAGATAATGTACGTAAATCCACCCAACTTGATAAATCATCTTTCTCGTGCTGTTATGTTATGTCCTCTCCATAGCATGACATAAACGCTTCATTACATATGACACAAGCGCTGATTCAATTTATGTTTTTACGTCACGTACACCAGATAGGTGCAGTAAAATGTGTTGTTTTAGTACTGAGAGCCTAGCGTACAGCATATCTGTACGGTGTATCCTTCGGTCGCCAGTTGTTGCGGTATTGTAAAATGGAACTGTATGATTAGATTACTATGGAAACCATGATTCATCCTGAAGGAGTCTGTTTAGATGTCAAGTCAGACTGGAGCAGATGCCATAATGATCATTTGTATCCGGTACCCTCCCTTCCAAGAAATTGTCATTGACAGACCTTAGTGGCCTCGGCCATCATGTCTACGGCTAGACTGTATTACTAGGCATCTGTTGCAGCGCTGCAGAACTACTATATGATATATGGAGAAACGTCAGTAGTCATCTGAACACCCTTTTTCCCATGTACAGTGCGCTCCAAAAACATTGGGACGGTGACACATTTGTGGTTGTTTTAACTCTGTACCCCAGCACTTTGGATCTGAAATGATACAAGGACTGAGGTTAAAGTGCAGACTGCCAGCTTTAAATAATAATGAGTGATAATGTATTGTGTCATTTTGGAGTCCTTTTTATTGTAAATGAGAATGTTTGTAAATGTTTGTTTTGGTTGTGTTTCGGATTATTTTGTGCACAATAGAAATTAATGGTAAATAATTTAGGAGATTATGGAGTCACTTTCATTGTAAATGAGAATAGAATCTGTTTCTAAACACTTCTACGTGAATGTGGACGCTACCATGATTACTGATCATCCTGAATGAATCGTGAATAATGATGAATGAGAAGGTTACAGACGCACAAATATCATACCCCCAAGACATGCTAACCTCTCACCATTACAATAACAGGGAAAGCTAGCATTGTGCGTCTGTAACCTCATTCATAATTATTCACGATTCATTCAGGATTATCCGTAATCATGGTAGCGTCCACATGAATGTAGAAGTGTTTAGAAACAGATTCTATTCTTATTTACAATGAAAGTGACTCCACAATCTCCTAAATTATTTACCATTAATTTCTATTGTGCACAAAATAATCCGAAACACAACCAAAACAAACAGCAAATGCATCCAACAAATGTGTAGAGTTACAAGCTTGATGTAGTGATTGTGTGCTATGGATATGGGAACAAATACTTCACTTTCTACTACTTGAATACACATACGTGTGAATTTGTCCCAAAACTTTCGGTCCCCTAAAATAGGGGGACTATGCACAAAAAGTGCTGTAACTTCTAAACGTTTCACCCGATATGGATGAAATTCCCCTCAAATTAAAGCTGACAGTCTGCACTTGAACCTAACAGTCGTTGTATTACTTCAAATCCAAAGTGCTGGAGTACAGAGCAAAAACAACAACAAAATGTGTCATTGTCCAAATACATTTGGAGCTCACTGTAGTGCACTATTTAGGCCAGGACCTTATGAGGTAGCCCTGTGTGGTTTGGACAAGAGTAGTGCACTATTTAGGATACATATACCATTTCAGTCCCCTATACTACCCAATATGATAATGACAGGTTGTGGTCCGATTTTTGAAAAGCAACATTTTGAAACCAAAGATTTACATTTGTTCTGAGAGGTATTGCAGTTCTATAAAAGTTATACGCACTGAAATAAAATGTTTCTGGGGAAAAGGATTAAATGTATTCTTTCCCGTTCAAATCACAAAGAGTCAAATGTTTTGTCATTCTTTCTCTGTCTGTCTCCCTCTGTTTGTCTGTCCTCCCATAGTATTTGGTTGGACTACCTCTTCAGCTCATGTATACAATATTATAACATGCACTTCTAGCCATCTTGGTCCTACAAATATTTAGCATACAGACTCCTCATGTTTATTCAAAGTGCTGGGTTACACTGTTTATGACAGATATGCCGGCCAGGGCCCTATGGGATGGGGGAAAAGAAAACTATTCCAAATGAAAAGTCATGATTCATGCCACAGATAGTGTATAAACTAAAATATACGCTGCCTGCTAGCTGCTGGACCTTGAAGCACAATTTCCCAGTTCCACTTTACGCAATTTTGATTGGCTCTAAACAGTGCACAGACAACTTAGTATTGCATTACTCTGAATACGGAGGGAGCTGCCTGAGAGGACTGTGTGGTGAGGTGGGTGGTCCACCTCCACTATCGTTACAACCAGGGAGCTTGATTGATATTTCCAGAAGGGAATTAATAATGCCATCGGTGACGGCTGTTGCTTCAGTGTGTTTGTGTGTATGTATTTGTGAGTGTGTGTGTGTGTGTAGGGAGAGGTGAAATTAAGAGTTTAGGTCTGAGCTTCATGCTCAATGCATTTAGTCTGGGAAATGTTATTAAGGTGCTTTAATGACACGTAGGCCTTAAACCTACACACTTATAAAACAGGCTGCTATAGAACCAAAAAGGGTTCTCCGGCTGTCCCCATAGGAGAACCCTTTGAAGAATCCCTTTTGGTTCCAGGTAGAACCCTTTTGGGTTCCATGTAGACACCCTTTCCACAGAGGGTTCTACATTGAACCCAAAAGAGTTCTATCTGGAACCAAAAAGGGTTGTACCTGGATCCAAAAGGGGTTCTTCAAAGGGTTCTCCTATGGGGACAGCTGGAGAACCCCTTAGTGTACTATAACTACAGGACGTAACATTATCAACATTCTCACCATAACTCTTTGAAAAGGAAATCCTGGGGAAGTAGTACTGAACTCCATAGCCATTGTATGTCTTCCAATGACACTTATTAAATATCTTCTAGTGCTCTAGTATATCAAGTCTATATCAGGGACATATGTCTCTCTCTCTAGTCTCGTTTATACCTGGAGCTAACAGGCGTCCTGTGTCCTGATCTTGTCCACATTTTTTCAATTGTGACTTATCGGTCTGCTGTGTCCGTATTGTGACCATATTTTCCTGGTCCTTCCCTGAATGCAAATGTTTGACAGATATTATTTCGAACAAATATGTATTTATTTATTTGAATTCACATATTAATGACAGTCAATGGTGCCACCTGTCAATGATTTTAGAGGGAGGGATAATAACCAGTTTCCCTGTCCAGATCCATCTATGCAATGCGTGCTTGACTTCCGCCGGAGGTGGGCTGGAAGATCTGATCACAATGTGTCTTGATAGTTTACACCTGTCTAAAAATGTGGGCACAATCAAGCGGTACCGATGTACCAAGTCTAGAACCAACAGGAACCTGAACAGCTTATATCCCCAAGCCATAAGACCGTTAAATAGTTAAATAGTAATCAATAGCTACCTGGACTATCTGCATTGACCGCTTTTGTACTAACTCTTTTGACTCATCACATATGCTGCTGTTACTGTTTACTGTCTATTCTGTTGCCTAGTAACTTCCCTACCCACATTATATGTACATATCTACCCCAATTACCTCATACCCCTGCATATTGACTCGGTACTGGTGCCCCGTATACACTGAGTGTACAAGAACACATTGATCTTTCCATGACGTAGACTGACCAGGTGAATCAAACCAAATCAAATTGTATTTGTCCCATGCTTACTTCCAGGTGAAAGCTATGATCCCTTATTGATGTCAGTTGTTAAATCCACTTTAATCAGTGTAGATGAAGGGGAGGAGACAGTTTATAGAAGACCCGTAAGTAAAAGCCCCGTAAGTAAGCTCTTAGTCAGCACCTGTTGTTCACAAAGCATGTGACAAATACAATTTGATTTGATTTAAACGGGGCGTCTCTCTCGTTCTCCCTCCCTCTCTGAACAGTAGCTTAACAGACTTTTCAATTCAAGTAAACTTTAGTGAAAACTTTGGCCGATGATCCACGTTGGCCCTTGGGCTGGCTTTCCCCAAACATTTTCTCAACATCCCTCTGTACACTTTACCTAGCGAGAGAAAAAACCTTCTGTGACGGTGGACATTTGGTGAGTCAAATCAAATTTTATTTGTCACATGCTTCGTAAACAACAGGTGTAGAATAATAGTGAAATGCTCAGTGACGTACATGAAAAGAAGCACTTCCCAGCACTGGGCCACAACAGACAGACAGTGGGGGCAACCTATGTCAATGGATAGTGTTCTTTTACTAAGCAACCATCACTTGCTTATACTGTTAATACTAATAGTGGAAGGATGTTACGCTGTTGATTTACACTCGTAGAACAGTAAAAGACTGTCCGGCTCGACATGTCAATCTCAGAAATCTAGAAGTCTAAGGCCAAATAGACTAGCTCCTGTAGACAACCTCTGTGTGCTCAGATCTAACATTACGAGGATACATTTAAGGTGAGGTCACTGTTCCACACCCTGGCAGAAGGCCTCAATCTGTCTCCATTTGTAATCATCCTGCAACAACCTATCATTTCCTTTCCTGCTGAATCAAGGATTGTTAGTCACATAGAAATAGAATGAATAGATTTTATGACTATTTTCTACGGGTTGTTATTCAAGAAGAAAAATTCTGCTCTATGCTACATCGTCAACCTAAACGTTATCATCAAACAGACACTGTGACGAGGTTTTCAGACATGCTATAAACTTTAATAGACATATAGATATTTCTGAAAAGAAACAAAGATAGCCCTAGGTTTTATTTACAATACATGATCAAAATCTAAATCGTCACATACAGCGGCAAAAACAATTGTAGAGAACTTAAATAACTTTGTTTGCGTAACTACTTAAATAATGAAAACGGTTACTCTATTTATTCACACCACGCCGTCTCAGCAGCTAAAATGCAAGTTTCACATTAAGTGCTAAAATTATAATATCGACTTTACAGCATGAGTTCCATTTGACGCATTATAGACCAGAGAGAACACTGGCGAGACAGAGGTTCAACAACTGCTGTCATTGAAGTTACAGAGGAGAAAACAAAACAGAGAGAGAGAGAGAGAGAGTGAGAGGAATTGGAAAACCCTGAACACTTCTAACCATGCTTAGAACGGGAACTCAAAACAAAATATGATCATAGAAATAAAGACATTCCAATTGTGTGGGGGGCAGGCACTTAAAAAAGACAACATTGGCACAAGATGTAAGAGGTTGCTTTGCTCTTTGCTCAACTACTGTCAGGAGACTCAAGATTAATATGGTATCAAGGAATTTGCAATGGCACTATATCAAATGAACCAATCCTGATCAACGTGTACATTAGTGGCGTTATGCGATGTGTTTTATACAGTCTTCAGAAGAACGACAACACATCGATGGGCTCCAACATAAGTAGAGTCTTTTTTTAATTGTCGTTTGGCTTGCCGAAGACGGTTTAGATCCCTGGCTTTGAGATGAGCAAAGTCTTCTTCATGCTGTTCATTTGTTAAGGGATCACAGTTCACCACAAAGTGGATCAAAGAAGTCTGGGTTCATACTTGACACATTTTATCATTCCATCTGTCTTATCTGAACGTCTCACAGTATGTAGAGTAGAGCGTCTGGTGTGAAACCATCTTTCATCTGATCTACCTGGAGGAACTCATCCGACTGTGAACAAGCTCCAATAAGTTGGTGGCCTAGCGAAACTTGGATCATTTCTAAAACAAAGACCAAACACCGACCGTTATGCTGCAGTTGAACGCCACAGACAGAGGCGTACTACGGGAAGGAAACACAGAGCGAGCCTTGTGTTGTGTCTCAGTGATCGGTTCCAAACTCTTCCATTCAGGTGTAGACATGCATGGCCTTTAACACACGGTGCTGATCTGTACTGCACGTGTCGCTGTGTGTCTTTATACAGTGGAAAAACACTGCATACATTTTGTGTTAGCAAAAAAAAAGACATGAAAAAAGAAAACACGATTTTTTAAAGCTTAATGCAAAACCACTTTCTACAAACATCGTCCTCTCCCATACATTATCACAGTTAAAAAAATAAACCCTCCTCTATCAAAACAATAGTAATGCTATATTATTTAGCAAGGCTAAGTAGTACTTAGTTCAGCTCTTATTGTATGAAATATACATCAGCTTCTGTCCCTTTATAACTACCAATGAAGTTGTGTAGCGAGTGTGTGTGTGTGTGTTCAGTGTGAGAGATTAAGAGTGAGATTTGACCTGCTGCGTGCCACTGTGTTAATGTGCGACAATGTCACTGCTGTATGACACCGTACTAGTCTCAACCTAATCGTCTGCCCTTGATTGTGAAACACAAAAACCATTACATTACAGTGCGTGGAGTTGATGACTCCATTTCAAATGTATGGAACTGCCGTTGACATTGGGAGTGCAAAGCTATGAGCTCTATCCTAACAATGTCATAGACTCTGTCCCTAATGGCACCCTTGTTCCGTATGTAGCTCACTATTTTTGACGTGGGCCCATAGGGCTCTGGCCAAAAGTAGTGCACTATACGGGGTGCCATTAGGGCCACAGTCATATAAACTCTATAGATCTATAGACCTGTTGAGTTCAAAGACACTCATTCTTCAGCTATGGATCCATTCTGTACATTGGCAGCATGTCAAGTGAGCGATGAGCAACAAATCTATACCGCTGTATCATGAAGTATCATAACGTAGCTTTTTCTATGAACATGTGCCCACAAAACATCACCCGGAGAAAACAGTGGGTCAAAATAACAATCATTATTATTATTACTGTGACATTGGTCTATTGGTCGTTCATATTAGCGCCTTTAAACAAGATAGTACAGGACTCTGTATGGGGCTCTATACACGGCACAGTAAGATTATCAGAAACTCTTCAGTCAGTGTCAGTATTATTGCATTGCTGATGCTGAAGAGATTGGCATGTTCATTTAAAGGCTGTATATAGGCTGTGTTTTGTTGGTGAAAGCAGACCCAAAGCTAATCCTCAGTATTGGCCTGTCCACTCTCCAGTCCTGGGGGATAAGTTAAGTCACCACGCCTCCGCCCGCCTCGCCGTGTTTCAGCTCAGCCGACTCCCCTTCGCTCTCTGTAAGGCTTCAGTCAAAATGGCCGCTGTTTATTTGTTGTTGTGTGGAGAGAACCGCGATGGGGTCTCCCTCTGTTCTCAGCAGGGGTGCAGTGCTAATATCAAGTCATCTGCATGGGGCTTCCAGAGAGAGAAGGAGAGGAACTTTCTCCTGGAGAAGAAGAGTATAAAAGAGCTTATGTAGCCACAGTGGAGGTCCAACCATTAGACCATCACGTTGCTGTGTCTGTCTGTGTGATGGTCTCTGGAGGGATGCTTGGCCTGGATGCCTGGTGTACGTAGCCTACCGGAGCTTATGGGCAGGAAGATGACCAGAGTCTGGGTGTTGACGGGGACAGGGTACGTCCAGACAGGGGGGTGTCTCTCAGGGGGGAATCACGGAGGAGGGAGGCTCTGCTTGGGCTTCTCCGGTGGTTGAGTAAGGGGGCCGAGGGGGGTGCGGTGGGAGTGGACCCCCTCCCCATGCCCCTATACCATGTAACTAGTGAGGTTCAGCAGGTACGAGGTCATGTCTATGATGTGGTCCAGGATGCCGTCCTTCTCCTGGTCGCTAGGCATGCCCTGCTCGCCCTTCTCACACTGGGCGCCTGAGTAGCCACTCTTACACAGGCAGTTGTGGGGCTCAACACACACGCCTCCGTTACGACAGGCCGGCTCGCATTTAGCTGTGAGAGAGAGAGAGGATATCTTGACAAGCGATTACAAAACATCCATAAACACTTTGTGGGTCCACTATGGATCCAAAGTAGTCTATTTGATAAATATCAACATTACTCAAGATATACAGTAGAATTCTTCACATGATTGTGTAACTCTTGTTATACAGTAGGTCTCAGCTACTCTGCAGAGGGTTATTATGTAATGTTATACTAATATTCTAGGTTATGGTTGAACACTTCAAACAGCACTTTCCTCTGACTCACCCACTCTGCAGAAGGGTCCCTCCCAGCCGGTGCTGCAGCAACACTTCCCGGTGGGGGTGCAGTGTCCGTTCTTACACTGCCGTGAGCAGGCCGTTCCCAGCAGCTCCGGGGCCTCCACCTGTCTCTGACACTCCTTAGGGACCGCGGGCCTGCAGGGGCCACACAGGGAGGGCAACGGTCACACACTCTAAAGGCTCATGCACACTGTTCTGAAGCATTACATACGGATATGTGGCCTTTCTTTCACACACCATATTCTCTCACTCACACACACACACACACACACACACACACACACACACACACACACACACACACACACACACACACACACACACACACACACACACACACACACACACACACACACACACACACACACACACACAATAGAGGCAGCAGCAGTGGTGCCATAGCAGCAGAACACTTAACCATACACAACAGGGAAGAGGAAACGGCTCCACCAGAATCTGCCTTTACATAACATTGATGTGATGGAAAGGAGTCATGGGGAGAATGAATGTTTGAGTACGGAGAGACTGTGTGTGACAGGGTTCTTTCTGGAATATTCTGTTTCTGGAATGTTGATAATGAGTTTGAGTATAATAATTCATTTGGAGCATCAGAGGTTGGGAGGCTGGAGGAATGGTGGACTGACTGAATGGCTGGACCAGGGTTTTGTTTCCACTGAGGATGTGTGTGTGTGTGTGTGTGTGTGTGTGTGTGTGTGTGTGTGTGTGTGTGTGTGTGTGTGTGTGTGTGTGTGTGTGTCTAGGCCACCGGGAACAGGCCACCGGGAACAGCCATTCGCTGCTGCAATTCAGCATGACAGGAGACTCAAACACCCCACACACACACAGATGTAGCACACACCCGCAAACATATCCAACCACACTGCCAACAGGCAGCATACTAAACAGACATATTGTGATCATCTCATAACAAGACAAACATTGAACACACGCACTGGCCCAAAGGAGGCTTAGAGTATGATCATTTCATATCACGCTACAGCCCGGGCTCAAAAACCTGGAAATAATATAGGAGTGTTCTACGTGATGGAATTCAAATGTGAAGTGCCTGTTAGCTTGTGTGCGTTTCTCTGTGTGTTCATCGACTAATGAAGCAAGACAAGCCTCAGCCAGGCAGTGTATTGACATATCCATCAGACACACACACACACACACACACACACACACACACACACACACACAAACACACACACACACACACACACACACACACACACACACACACACACACACACACACACACACACACACACACACACACACACACACAATGGTAGTGGTATGGAAAACAGAGAGCCTGGTGGGAGTGCTGTGGAGTGGCCAGTGCATGTGTGTAGAGTCTGTTATGATGATAATGATGCTGGACTCTCTGCCTGCTGGACTCTCTGCCTGCTGGACTCTCTGCCTGCTGGACTCTCTGCCTGCTGGACTCTCTGCCTGCTGGACTCTCTGGGCGCTGTAGAGACCTAATGCTGTAGATAAATAATGCTGAGAGAGAATGCTGTAGAGATAATGCTGTAGAAACATCTAATGCTATAGCGAGATAATCCTAGACAGAATATAATGCTGTTGCGAGATAATGCTGTCGTGAGATAATGCTGGGGAGAGCTCTAATGCTGTAGAGATAATGCTGTAGAGACATCTAATGCTACAGCGAGATAATCCTAGACAGAATATAATGCTGTCGCGAGATAATGCTGTCGTGAGATAATGCTGGGGATAGCTCTAATGCAGTAGAGATAATGCTGTAGTGAGATAATGCTGTAGAGAGATAATGCTGTAGAGAGATAATGCTGGGGAGAGCTCTAATGCTGTAGAGAGAATGCTGGGGAGAGCTCTAATGCTGTAGAGAGAATGTGGGGGAGAGCTCTAATGCTGTAGAGAGATAATGCTGGGGAGAGCTCTAATTCTGTAGAGAGATAATGCTATAGAGAAATAATGCTATAGAAATCTAATGACCAATGGACAGACAGGAGCCACAACTGAATGTGATATTGGGGTCTGGTTGTGAATGAACTGACTTACTGACTGTGGTTGGTTAGGGCTCAAAGGAGGTGCTCCTGGCCTGTGTTGTGTGAGTGAGTGAGTGAGTGAGTGAGTGAGTGAGTGAGTGAGTGAGTGAGTGAGTTAGGGGGTCCTGGTCAGGGTTCTGGGGGTATGTGAGTGGGGCGTCGGACACCGTGGCTGGGAGAGTGTTGTTCTGACAGCCACATTGACTGATGGCAGTCCCGGGGCAGTACCAGAGCCTAGAGGGGGTCTCTAGGGGGGTGGAGGGGTGGGGGGCGATTCCCATGCTCCGCTCCCCTCAGCACCCACCCAACCCTGTGCCTTTTCTCATCCACACTCTCGGCCTTTGTTGTGACAGGCTGCACGTAGTTAAAACTGAGAGAAGGAGGGACAGAAAGAGAGAGGGTGGGAGAGTGATGGAGTTGGGAGAAAGAGACCAGGGTGAGAGAGAGAGAAAAGGGGGACAGCTAGTCCCTGGAGGATTGGGGTACAACACTGTTAATAGTGTCAGGCGGGCAGGGGTCAGCCACGGCTATTGCCCCTCATCAGTTTGTATTAGTGCCATGGGTGGCCATGGTCCCGGGTGAAAACAACACCTGCCGGAGCGCCACTTGACAAAGGCAGCTGGGTCAACAGGCACTGTGGGAATGTATAAACTCGGCAAGGACACTTGCATAAAACACAGACTGATGAAGACTGATAAATTAAAGGAGGGCCGCTTATTAGTTTGAGTGTCCACGGGGCTGGTCCCAATGATTTATATATACACTAGATGACTGATAGGGGGCGCTGTTTTGAAGCCCCCTGAGCCTCCATCGTGGCACTCCCTCACGTTGTATTTTTTGGGGGAAGCTTTAGAAATGCATTTATTAATGTCTACATTCGTTTTTGCCACATTCATTATATTACAGACACCTTAATGCATAATCTTAAATTATATTATGTGAGCTAAACATAAAAATGTAAAATTAAAAAATATATAAAAACCTTTTCCTTAAAGTATATATATTTTTTCATTACTAATGTTATTGTCCCCGCTACAACAAAAAAATACTTCAATACATGTAATTTTGACCTTAAAACATTTAATTGAAATACTGTAGAATTCCATTAATTCCTATGGAGGACTGCTCCTACTGGGGGGAGTGCCGATATGGCCGACCGGTGGCTTCAAAAACCTCTCAATGGCCAATACATATCATCAGCCATCTAGGGTTTGTATACATTATTGGCTGGTTTCCAACTCTCTTAGAAAAAAGGGTTCCAAAGGGGTTCTTCGGCTGAACCCATAGGATAACTCTTTTTGTTTACATGTAGAACCTTTTAAGGTTCCATTTAGAATCCTCTGTGTTCTACCTGGAACCATACAGCGTTCTTCAAACGGTTCTCAAATGTGGACTGCCGAAGAACCCTTTTAGATTCTAGATAGCTTCTTTTTTTCAAAGTGTAGTCCTAGTGGCAGAATGGAGGAGGGAGGCGAGGTGGTGGTGGGGGGGGGGGGTGTATGGAGCTCTGCTTGGCTCAGCTGCCTCCCTTCCCACCTCCCCCTTTGTTCCAGAACAGGAGACATCAGCCAGGGACCATATGCTGAGCCTGATCCCTGATCAGCTCCCTCTTATTCACAACACAGCCCTCTTTATAATATCTCACCGCCTCAAAAGTCACCCCAGATCAAATCATACAGCTGATTGATATAGGGGATGCTATTAGTGAGGGATACTCTAGCGACTATCAGATTTATTTCACTTAAAGCTTTGATAGTGATGGGTGGCTGGTAGCCTGGGAGTTGGTGGGGAGGGTTTTGGGAAGGAATGCATTGGGGCTATGTGCTGGGGCTTGCTTGATTGGCATGAGGTGTATGTGAGAAAAAAGCCCTGGAGTGGTGTACATTGTGCCTCCCAACAATGGCTAAATCAAACGGCCCAGTGTGAGTCCTTTGGCTGTTTTGTCATCCGGCTCCATTGTTTGGGGGCTTCTTTGTGGTTTCATCCCTTGTTTTAATTGTGTCAGAAATGTACTGTGTATTGTAGGAGCCAGGGCCATTCAGTAGAGCTGTGGAGCAGCTTTGTCAAGGGCAGGACCACAGTAGTGCAGCAGCAAGATTTAGGAGGGACATCTGAATAAAAGAGCTGGCTTTTTTAGCCAGAATATATGGAGCTGGGAGCTATCGTACCACACACACTGAACACACACACACACACCTCCCTGCTCCTTCTCCCCAGTACTTCCTGTAATTTGTGACTTCCATAGTGACTTCATAAAGGAGGTCCCAGAGCCCTATTCTATGTCCACTGGGTCTTCTCAACCTCTTTACTCAACACAATTCAATCAGAGGACTGCACCTGACTCGACTAAACCCAAAATTGTGTGAAAAGTATATTATGACACAGAAGAACCATTTCCTCCCTCTTTGGATAAAAGCCTGTTTAGGTGGAAAGACAACTGCTGTTATTACCGTTATCAGCAGGAGTTCTTACTGTTTCAACTGTCTCTCTACGAAAATGATTTCTCCCCCCATTCAGGTTCCAGATGGAATCGTGAGGACTGGATAGAATTGGGTTTTGAATAAAACGTGGTTCTGTCCCTTCCATTCTTATACGCGATAAACAACCTGGCAGTTACATACTGTACAGCTTTACAATGTGGCCAGTGACATCCCCCACATAACCAACCCACCCAAAACCTGGAGGCGGTGTGTGTTTGTGTCTCTCCTCTCTCAAGGAATAAATCCTCCTCCTCCTCTGCTTCTAAATGGATGTTAGCACCAGAAATAAATAAAAGTCTCTCTCTCTCTCTCCCATGGGGACCTCTGACTGCGTGTGGCAGGGCAATTGAGATAAGACATATTCAATGAAGCATTGCATGTCTCAATCAGACATTATACTGATCTAATTATAGAAAGAGGGGAAAAGGAAAACATTAAAAACAGAGCTGAAACCCGTTGAAGCCTGGGGGAAGACGGCATATCGTGTGTGTGTGTGTGTGAGTGTGATGCATATGGACTAGGTTTGAATCCTGGGCAAGGCCGCAAGGTATTTTTAAACAGCTCTGTCTCCTTCCACAGTAGAGCCAGTAAACAATGCCACATGATCCTACTCTGCCTTGCCTCTGTGTTGTATATTTAGAAATGAAATCTCACTCAGTACAGAATTTCCACGACAGTGTCCACATGGGACAGAGACAACGTATAATGATGTTACTGAGACGCATGGTGGCCTATTTATTATTGGACGGTACCCGACTGACAAACAAATACCTACAAATGAAGTCAGCGCGCTGCCGGGACCTGTGTTTACCCCAAAACATTGCAGAGGGGTTTAGGTGATTCTCCTCTTTCACTCCCCTCCCCAGCCTCCTACCTCCTAAAGCCCCCATCCTCTTCCCCAAACATACATGTAATGAAAACACCATGTGGGTGGATGTTGTGGGACCCCCGGACCACCACAGGCTCGCCTCTCAGAAATACAAGTCTTCTGTGAAGGAGGAGGGTGAGGGGGCGCCAGGTACCCCAGAAGGGGTAGAGGAGGACGGGTGGCCCACCAGACGTGATAACGCAGCAAGGTCAGAAACGTTAGCTGCCCCCTTCCCTCCCCCTCTCCATCCTCCCTGTAATGAGATACTAATAGCGAAGTGAGTGTGTGTGTGTGTGTGTGTGTGTGTGTGTGTGTGTGTGTGTGTGTGTGTGTGTGTGTGTGTGTGTGTAGAAGCTGGACTCCCAGCACCACACAGGCCACTATACAGACTAAACAAGCCCAAAATATGGGTGGAAAGAATTGTTGTTTGGGAAAAATGTGTCCATGCCAAAAAACATAACTAAAACGTTGAGCGGGGCAGCAAGGGGCCCGGAGAAACATCTGTGGCGTAATTAATTGTGACTTGGTTGGTATTGTCATCACCTTAGCAATAATTAGCCAGGGATCTGTTTCTATTGTCCCACACACACACACACACACACACACACACACACGCAGGCACACGCAAGCACACGCAAGCACACACACAAGCACACACACAAGCACACACACGCAAGCACACACACAAGCACACACACACACACACACACGCAAGCACACACACACACGCAAGCACACACACACACACAAGCACGCGCAAGCACACGCAAGCACACGCAAGCACACACACGCAAGCACACACACGCAAGGACACACACAAGCACACACACACACACACACACACACACACACACACACACACACACACACACACACACACACACACACACACACACACACACACACACACACACACACACACACACACACACACACACACACACACACACACACACACACACACTCCAATAAAGTGAAATGGACTTAAGGAAACATTATTCTATCGTCTTCCTAGACTTAACTCCCACTGTAAGCCCAGTGAAATGTTTTTAGATGCTCCACATGCCTCCCTGCCAACTTCACTAAAGCTGAAGAACCTACACGAGGATCTCTAGCTCTCCATTCCAGCTGAAAAGGGGGACTGGATGATTTCTGGGTGGCTGAGGGTGGAAAGACACAGCTTGAAGAGCGATTGGTTTGAATTAGAAAGTGAGAGGATCTGGTTGTGTTCAATGCCATTTCTCATAATTCAGACTATATATCAGTGACATTCAAGGCCTACACATGTCTCAGATGTTGGCTACGGTGGAGGGGGACTTCATACACCCCATATACGTGTGTATGGTGTGCTGAGAGAAATGTTTTTCACATGTACTAGGGTTGACGCAAACATCATTTGTTAAAGATTCATGATTATCGAAAATATTGAATAGAGTAAAACACATGGTAAAATATTTAGCACGCATACAACAATGATTAACAGGCAACCATCTCCTCTAGTAATATTTATCACCAGAAACTCCAACACATGTAACAAATCTCTCCCTACGACTATGAGGAAAACATTACCACTCGTCGACAGGTGCCCTCCGTTCTCTCCAGGAGTGTATAAGCAGCCCTGTCAAACGCTACGAAAATACCCAGCGAGCCACGTGTGCTCGCTTTCTCTCTCTCTCCTCGCTCTCTCTCCCCTCTCCTCACTATCCTCTCTCTCTTTCTTCTCTCCTATCTTCCCTCTCTCTCTCTAACAGGGCCCGCTGGTAGTGCTGGTGTTAGAAACGGTATGCTTACTCTCCAATTACCCCGCTGAGATTTGTGTTGGCCCGGGGAACCGGCCGTTGTGTGATGATTTGTTTAAGGGGATAAGAGCCCTGGTGTGTGCGTGCGTTTGATGATTTGTTAAGAGCTCTGGTGTGTGCGTGCGTGTGTGTGATGATTTGATAAGAGCCCTGGTGTGTGTGTGCGTGCGTGTGATGATTTGTTAAGAGCCCTGGTGTGTGCGTGCGTGTGATGATTTGTTAAGAGCCCTGGTGTGTGCGTGCGTGTGTGTGATGATTTGATAAGAGCCCTGGTGTGTGCGTGCGTGTGATGATTTGTTAAGAGCCCTGGTGTGTGTGTGCGTGCGTGTGATGATTTGTTAAGAGCCCTGGTGTGTGCGTGCGTGTGATGATTTGTTAAGAGCCCTGGTGTGTGCGTGCGTGTGTGTGATGATTTGATAAGAGCCCTGGTGTGTGCGTGCGTGTGTGTGATGATTTGATAAGAGCCCTGGTGTGTGCGTGCGTGCGTGTGATGTATTGGAGAGGTGTAGAAAACAAGGGATGGAGGGAGGTATGACATTCCTCTCCCTATGAAGTTGGGATCCTACACTGCCACTATATCTGCTATGTGTAGGTATATGGGCAGGCCACAGACACACATGCACACACACACAAAGAAAGTTGTGTTCTTTACCTTTTAGGGTCCACTAGCTTGTAGAGCTTCCCACTGTGTGACTGTGCCATGCTTTTACTGGTGGCCAGGATGTACACTTCACCTGGGGGTGAGGAGAAGAGGGGTTACATGGGAAATGTAGTCCAGGCATCAGCCCTATCTAGAGAGAGCAAATAAGAGAAGATAAAGTGAGAGAGGGAGAGAGGGAGAGAAGAGAGAGAGGGAGAGAAGAGAGAGAGCGAGAGAGAGAGAGAGCGAGAGAGAGAGAGAGAGCGGAAAAAAAAAAAAAAAAAGGGCAACCAGTTAAGAAGCCCTGTTGCCACAAGAAAAGGGCAACCTGTGAAGACCAGCATTGTAAATACAACCCATATATTTATGTTTATTTATTTTCCCTTTTGTACTTTATCTATTTGCACATAATTTGATATTTGTAATGTCTTTATTATTTTGGAACTTTTGTGAGTGTAATATTTACTGTTAATTTGTATTGTTTATTTCACTTTTGTTTATTATCTAGTTCACTTGCTTTGGCAATGTTAACATACAGTTGAAGTCGGAAGTTTACATACACCTTAGCCAAATACATTTAAATCAGTTTTTATAATTCCTGACATTTAATCCTAGTCAAAATTCCCTGTCTTAGGTCAGTTAGGATCACCACTTTATTTTAAGAATGTGAAATGTCAGAATAATAGTAGAGATAACTATATATTTCAGCTTTTATTTCTTTCATCACATTCCCAGTGGATCAGAAGTTTACATACACTCAATTAGTATTTGGTAGCATTGCCTTTAAATTGTTTGACTTGGGTCAAACGTTTCGGGTAGCCTTCCACAAGCTTCCCACAATAGGTGGGGTGAATTTTGGCCCATTCCTCCTGACAAAGCTGATTTAACTTAGTCAGGTTTGTAGGCCTCCTTGGTCGCACACGCTTTTTCAGGTCTGTCCACAATTTTTCTATAGGATTGAGGTCAGGGCTTTGTTGTCCTTAAGCCATTTTGCCACAACTTTGGAAGTATGCTTGGGGTCATTGTCCATTTGGAAGACCCATTTGCAACCAAGCTTTAACTTCATGACTGATGTCTTGAGATGTTGCTTCAATATATCCACATCATTTTCCTCCATCATGATGCCATCTATTTTGTGAAGTGCACCAGTACCTCCTGCAGCAAAGCACCCCCACAACATGATGCTGCCACCCCCGTGCTTCACAGTTTGGATGGTGTTCTTCGGCTTGCAAGCCTCCCCCTTTTTCCCCCAAACATAACGATGGTCATTATGGCCAAACAGTTCTATTTTTGTTTCATCAGACCAGAGGATATTTATCCAAAAAGTATGATCTTTGTCCCCATGTGCAGTTGCAAACCGCAGTCTGGCTTTTTTATGTCGGTTTTGGAGCAGTGGCTTCTTCCTTGCTTAGCGGCCTTTCAGGTTATGTCGATATAGGACTTGTTGTACTGTGGATATAGATACTGCTGTACCTGTTTCCTCCAGCATCTTCACAAGGTCCTTTGGTGTTGTTCTGGGATTGATTTGCACTTTTTGCACCAAAGTACATTAATCTCTAGGAGACAGAACGTGTCTCCTTCCTGAGCGGTATGACGGCTGTGTAGTCCCATGGTGTTTATACTTGCGTACTATTGTTTGTACAGATGAACGTGGTACCTTCAGGCGTTTGGAAACTGCTCCCAAGGATGAACCAGACTTGTGGAGAACTACAATTTTTTTTCTGAGGTCTTGGCTGATTTCTTTTGATTTTCCCATGATGTCAAGCACAGAGGCACTGAGTTTGAAGGTAGGCCTTGAAATACATCCACAGGTACACCTCCAATTGACTCAAATAATGTCAATTAGACTATCAGAAGCTTCTAAAGCCATGACATAATTTTTTGAAATTTTCCAAGCTGTTTAAAGGCACAGTCAACTTAGTGTATGTAAACTTCTGACCCACTGGAATTGTGATACAGTGAATTATAAGTGAAATAATCTGTCTGTAAACAATTGTTGGAAAAATTACTTGTGTCATGCATAAAGTAGATGTCCTAACCGACTTGCCAAAACTAGTTTGTTAACAAGAAATTTGTGGAGTGGTTGAAAAACAAGTTTTAATGACTCCAATATAAGTGTATGCAAACTTTCAAATTCAACTGTATGTTTCCCATGCCAATAGACCCCTTAAAATGATATTGAAATTGAGAGAGAAACAGAGAGAAAATAAGGGAAGAGGCCCTGCTCAGGGTCCCTGCAGTGCTGCACTTGCCATGGGACTTGTGAGAGAGTGAGTATCACGGGACAACTGAATACTCCTGACTGGAACCAGGCGAGTCATTTAATGAGGAGCAAGCCCACAACACGGCTCCATAAGAGGACAAATTGTAAACATGTGTCAATGGGGCCCTGTTGTGGGAAGCCAGCCCAGCTCAGCACAGCCCTCCACCATTCCCCTACCCCCGTACCATTTACAAATCATGAACAAAAGCAAAAATCTTCAACTAACACCACGCCAAGATACTAGCAAGTCCCATGGTTAACCCTGTGTGCCCGTTGTATGCCAATATGGATAATTAGTTTTCTGCAAAACATGAGCTCACAGTGAGTTCGTTTGTCAAACGGGGATACAATGAATTGGGTTCAGTGGGTTTGTTGATGTAGCGAACCTAACCTCACCTAAGATGGTATGACTGGCAGGCTGGTAAACAATAACACAGATCAGAAACATTCATCACCAGGTGGCCAACTACATGCCATATCAGTAGGCTCTTTGAGGCCTGGTGCTATCGTATGGAAATGACCATATAATCCTTCAGGAAGCAGGGAGACTTTAATATCCTGCTGCTGGAACGTGCCATGGAGGAAAGGTGACACGGCGGGAAGGGATGGAGGTATTAGTTCCCCTCACACAGCGTGTGTGACCTCTGTTGGTTTTCTGGTCCAATATCATGAATATCACTCGAATAACGGCTTGAATTTCAGACTCCGCGGACATTTTTCCCCTCACTTCCTAATCTCGGAAAGTCAATTGGAGCAGTCTTGTTTCTCAACCCAACCGAGTGGAAACATGTTGAACATTGACATCGCACTCCAGGGATGTACTATGTAAATACATGTACCATTGTTCCATATACAATGCCCCAATGATTCTGAACTAGAGTTTTCCACAGTTTTGACATCTGTCATTGGGTGTAAACACGCATTTCAGGAAGGCTTGACACTCTGCAATCTATCTTCTGCATCCAGACCCTTTGTTGACAAAAGCTTTCACTCATAACATCAGCTCAGATGTAGAGAGACACCCAGAAACACACAGAAATTGACATATAATAATGTGGCTATACATGTAGGGGCCAGTCTTTAGACTAGAGAGAGTTGGGCTGGATCCCAAATGGCACCCTATTCCCTATTTAGTGCACTACTTTCAACACGGCCCATAGTGCTCTGGTCAAAAAGTACTGCACTATATTGGGAATAGGGTGCCATTTGGGAAACAGCCTTTGTGCTGGTTCTACTGACCTAGTTGGTCCTCTCCAAAGCCCAGGATATGTCCCACCAGAGCGGAGCCACAGGAGCTGCTGGTCCCCAGACACAGAGCTTTCTCCTGCCACTGGTCCCTCGCAGCCGCTGAGCCCTTCTGGAGGATCCGCAGGTTCCTGAAGCGCACACATACGCACACACACGAGCACACACAAAAGCACAGCGCAACATCAGTACACTGTTACAGTACACTGTTGCTAGCATTAAGCACAGGTCAGGGGTCAGCAAAAACGGCACATTGTTTCCTTCCAGGTCACAGCACAACAGTCTTGTGTTTCAGTGCCTTAGTGTGCATGAAGTCTTCTGGTTTCTAAATAAACATGATGCCAAAATCCTCCTCGCCCTTTCACAACAACGTGCCCCTCAAAAACTGAAATGAGACTAAGTAGCTGCGAGTCATTTTTCCAAACACATTGCCATGATGTCTCAATAGCGTACTTCCTTCAGCGTCTTTATTTCCTTTGTTTATTCAAGAGGCGAGGTTTGACTTCAGAAAGAGAGGAAGATTAATTATCAACCAATGAAACGTGTGAACAACACGAGGCCGTAGCCAAACGGATCAACCAACCGGGGCAGGAAATCACGTCTCCATTTACAGTGAATGAGCCTGAGCAGTAGTAGTGTCAGTAATGTGATAGTAATGTTTTCCCCCCAACGTGGATGGAACACTGGGTTTATGTTGGCACGGTGACCATGGACAGAATCAGGGGATGGACGTCAATTGGCATAGTGTTTACCTCAGAGTTACGTTCACCATAGCAAAGTTGGCTTACTGAACACAGCTGTTTGTGTTTGTTCAATTCAAAGTCAATGAACACTAGAACCGTTTGAGAATGTTCCAAATGAGAAAACAATGACGTTTGATTCAAACTAGCTACACATTTAATCTAGATCATTTGACGATAAATAAAAACCCTGTTATAATATTTACAACTTATAAGCTTACCCGTTCTTGTCTCCGAACACATAGCTCCCGTAGAGCCTTCTGGACTGACAGCCTCTGTAGATGAACCCTCCCACAGGTGCTGCTCCTCCACTGGTCGCCAGGTCAATGATGGACGCCTCGTTCTCTACAGAAACACACAGATACACAGGCCTCAGATCAGTATTATTAAGATGGACACCTCGTTCTCTACAGAAACACACAGATACACAGGCCTCAGATCAGTATCATTAAGATGGACGCCTCGTTCTCTACAGAAACACACAGATACACAGGCCTCAGATCAGTATCATTAAGATGGACGCCTCGTTCTCCACAGAAATACACAGGTACAGGCCTCAGATCAGTATCATTAAGATGGACACCTCGTTCTCTACATAAACACACAGGTACAGGCCTCAGATCAGTATCATTAAGATGGACGCCTCGTTCTCTACATAAACACACAGGTACAGGCCTCAGATCAGTATCATTAAGATGGACGCCTCGTTCTCTACATAAACACAAATATACAGGCCTCAGATCAGTGTAATTACAGAGGTTGTGCCCCAAATGCCACCATATTGTCTTTAAAGTGCACTATTCTTTTAACCAAGGCCCATAGAGCTCTGGTCAAAATTAGTGCCCTGTACATATAGTGCACTATACACAGTATATAGTGCCATATGACACTTGTAGATCTCTACAAGCTCCAAAAAACGAATTCAGAATGATTGTGGTATTTTAAGTCAATTTGTGTATCCCTCCCCCAAAAAATACTTTTTGGAACATATAGCATCTGTCAAAAGTTATTATTTTCAGCCTAAGATAGCTGTCATTTGACAGCTTGACCAAAATATGACTAGCTACATCTTAGATATTACACTCATATAATATGGGTGTTGCAGGGAGTTTACCTCTGTTCTAAAAAAGTTCCAAATGGGTTCTGTGGCTGTTCCTTTAGGAGAACCCTTTTCGATTCCAGGTAGAACCCCATCTTGGGGTTCTACAAAGGGTGCTTCTATGAGGACAGCCGAAAAATCATTTTTGGTTCTAGATAGCACCTTTTTTTCTAAGAGTGTACAATAGTATTCTCTGTGGTGGCAAACATGGCACCATGCCTTTACTCTGCACCTGGAGCTGCCATGGTCAGACCCTAGCCTAATGACTGTGACTCCCTGAGACCTGGAGCTGCCATGGTCAGACCCTAGCCTAATGACTGTGACTCCCTGAGACCTGGAGCTGCCATGGTCAGACCCTAGCCTAATGACTGTGACTCCCTGAGACCTGGAGCTGCCATGGTCAGACCCTAGCCTAATGACTGTGACTCCCTGAGACCTGGAGCTGCCATGGTCAGACCCTAGCCTAATGACTGTGACTCCCTGAGACCTGGAGCTGCCATGGTCAGACCCTAGCCTAATGACTGTGACTCCCTGAGACCTGGAGCTGCCATGGTCAGACCCTAGCCTAATGACTGTGACTCCCTGAGACCTGGAGCTGCCATGGTCAGACCCTAGCCTAATGACTGTGACTCCCTGAGACCTGGAGCTGCCATGATCAGACCCTAGCCTAATGACTGTGACTCCCTGAGACCTGGAGCTGCCATGGTCAGACCCTAGCCTAATGACTGTGACTCCCTGAGACCTGGAGCTGCCATGGTCAGACCCTAGGCTAATGACTGTGACTCCCTGAGACCTGGAGCTGCCATGGTCAGACCCTAGCCTAATGACTGTGACTCCCTGAGACCTGGAGCTGCCATGGTCAGACCCTAGCCTAATGACTGTGACTCCCTGAGACCTGGAGCTGCCATGGTCAGACCCTAGCCTAATGACTGTGACTCCCTGAGACCTGGAGCTGCCATGGTCAGACCCTAGCCTAATGACTGTGACTCCCTGAGACCTGGAGCTGCCATGGTCAGACCCTAGCCTAATGACTGTGACTCCCTGAGACCTGGAGCTGCCATGGTCAGACCCTAGCCTAATGACTGTGACTCCCTGAGACCTGGAGCTGCCATGGTCAGACCCTAGCCTAATGACTGTGACTTCCTGAGACCTGGAGCTGCCATGGTCAGACCCTAGCCTAATGACTGTGACTCCCTGAGACCTGGGTGTGATTTATGCTCACTCTAATGAGTCCTGTTTTCTCTGTTGGTGTAGGAAGAGAAAAGGAGGTCCATGTTTACTGCCATCTGTCACGAGTCCATTAGTACGTAGTGGAGGGTGGTTTCAATTACTGTGACTAAGGCCTTGCCTTGTTAAAAACAACTTTGCTAAACTGGATTAAAATGTAATGTCGATGTAGGGCTTTAACCGCCACAATACCTCTTCATTAACGTTGAAACTGAACGTATTAAGTGATGGTTGAACTAAATAGCGCAGGAGGTTGATGATGGAGTTTTAGTGTATTTTTGGGACAACATGAATGTAAATCGTTATGTAGTCATTATGGGAATAATGGACATTATGATGTGAGGAGTTCTCGCCCCTATTAGGGTGTAATCAGATAGGTAATGAACTCCACCTCCATCATGCCAATAGTATAATCGGGGCCGGGGTCTGGGGGATTTTGGCCCAATCAGTGATCGTCCTGGGTGAGAGGTGGCCAATGGAATGGGTGGGGGCTTTAAACTAGGCTGAGGGGCTGGGTGGGGGTTAGGGGGGGTTGTTTTGTGGGTGGCTGAAATAGCACTCATTGTGTGGTTATTAGAATCAAACAAACAGCTCTACATGATTCAACCAAACATAAGCACTAATTTCTTCATTGTGTTAGAAAGAGTGTTCTGGTGTCGATTATGCTCTTTTGACGTGCACCAAGGAGAATATGAACCCCAGGTCCTCATGGCTCTGTTTAGTGCGCTTTCAACTATACTAACACATCATCAAGATATTCATCGTGGCTGACAACTATAAATCCTAGTCATGGGCACAAACTCACATTCCCCTGGCAACGATATGCGAGGACGAATCGTTTGTGGATCACAAAAACTTCTGATACTTAAAAAAAAAAACTCAGATACACTGTGTACTGAACAAGTTGGAGGCTGACCAAATACCGCATTCTCACAATAGGAAAGAATCCAGTTGTATTCCAAAAAAACAGACATCGTTTTTCTCGTGCAGAACACACAGTAAAATGAAAGGTTATCCAAAAAGGTAATTTGTGAGGAATTCCATCAGATTCTTCCACACGTTCCCAAGGTGAGAGAGGACATGAAATGAGACTGTAAGGCAGACAGAGCTATTTTCATAACAAGCAACATTAATGTCCCATTGATGTATTCCAGACAGACTCCTAAAGGGCACTCTCAGGCTCCTAAAGGTCCCAAATGGCAGCTTGTCCGCTATAAAGTGCACTCCTTTTAACCAGGGCTCATGCACTCTGCTCAGAAGTAGTGCACTATATAGGGAATAGGGTGCCATTTGGGACATATCCTCAGTGTTGTTAGGGGAAACCATTAGAAGAAGGAACTCACCGTAGTCTTTCCCCTTAGTGATCGCCAGTATTCTCCCTGCTGACGCGTTCCTACCGCTGGCGTCCGTGCACAGGATCAAGAGACTCCCGTTGTTATCCGTATGATGCCGGTCCACGGCACACCTGGGGAAAGACGGGAATGAACGGATAAACATTGGAACGTCATGACACTGTCCATCTGCGATGATGCGTCACTCCCTGAGTATCAACGATCACCTTGGGGTGGTTGTGCCACATGATCAAACAGTGGCATGCGGGGTACTGTAAATCAATAGCTGCATATCTCACACACCCAGGTACAACTCAGTATGATTGATGAACACGTTCTAATGAAGCTCATAGCCTAGTCCAGTCAATCCATGATCAACCTTTTACCATGTGAAGACACAGAACAACCGAGGCAGTAACACACGGAGTGATCTGATCATGTCCACGGTTGAGAAGATACACACTAGAAAGGAATAGGTGCAACAGTCACTCACAGTTAACTGTCACTCACAATTAACTGTCACTCAGAATTAAAAACGACATACTATATACTAATATTAATATATGAGAAGATACACACCACATTGTGAAGTATTGGGGAGATTCTCTGGGTGGGCACAGATATCAGGTATGTGAAGTATTGGGGGGATTCTCTTGGTGGGTACAGGTATCCGGTATGTGAAGTATTGGTGGGATTCTCTTGGTGGGTACAGGTATCAGGTATGTGAAGTATTGGGGGGATTCTCTTGGTGGGTACAGGTATCCGGTATGTGAAGTATTGGTGGGATTCTCTGGGTGGGTACAGGTATCAGGTATGTGAAGTATTGGGGGGATTCTCTTGGTGGGTACAGGTATCAGGTATGTGAAGTATTGGGGGGATTCTCTTGGTGGGTACAGATATCAGGTATGTGAAGTATTGGTGGGATTCTCTGGGTGGGCACAGGTATCAGGTATGTGAAGTATTGGGGGGATTCTCTTGGTGGGTACAGGTATCAGGTATGTGAAGTATTGGTGGGATTCTCTTGGTGGGTACAGGTATCAGGTATGTGAAGTATTGGGGGGATTCTCTTGGTGGGTACAGGTATCCGGTATGTGAAGTATTGGTGGGATTCTCTGGGTGGGTACAGGTATCAGGTATGTGAAGTATTGGGGGGATTCTCTGGGTGGGTACAGGTATCAGGTATGTGAAGTATTGGGGGGATTCTCTGGGTGGGTACAGATATCAGGTATGTGAAGTATTGGTGGGATTCTCTGGGTGGGTACAGGTATCAGGTATGTGAAGTATTGGGGGGATTCTCTAGGTGGGTACAGGTATCAGGTATGTGAAGTATTGGGGGGATTCTCTGGGTGGGTACAGGTATCAGGTGTGAGAAGTATTGGGGAGATTCTCTGGGTGGGTACAGGTATCAGGTGTGAGAAGTATTGGGGGGATTCTCTTGGTGGGTACAGGTATCAGGTATGTGAAGTATTGGTGGGATTCTCTGGGTGGGTACAGGTATCAGGTATGTGAAGTATTGGGGGGATTCTCTGGGTGGGTACAGGTATCAGGTATGTGAAGTATTGGGGGGATTCTCTGGGTGGGTACAGGTATCAGGTGTGAGAAGTATTGGGGAGATTCTCTGGGTGGGTACAGATATCAGGTATGTGAAGTATTGGTGGGATTCTCTGGGTGGGTACAGGTATCAGGTATGTGAAGTATTGGGGGGATTCTCTGGGTGGGTACAGATATCAGGTATGTGAAGTATTGGGGAGATTCTCTGGGTGGGTACAGGTATCAGGTGTGAGAAGTATTGGGGAGATTCTCTGGGTGGGTACAGTTATCAGGTGTGAGAAGTATTGGGGAGATTCTCTAGGTGGGTACAGGTGTCAGGTGTGAGAAGTATTGGGGGGATTCTCTTGGTGGGTACAGATATCAGGTATGTGAAGTATTGGGGGGATTCTCTGGGTGGGTACAGGTATCAGGTATGTGAAGTATTGGGGCGATTCTCTAGGTGGGTACAGGTATCAGGTGTGAGAAGTATTGGGGGGATTCTCTGGGTGGGCACAGGTATCAGGTATGTGAAGTATTGGGGGGATTCTCTTGGTGGGTACAGGTATCAGGTATGTGAAGTATTGGGGGGATTCTCTAGGTGGGTACAGGTATCAGGTGTGAGAAGTATTGGGGAGATTCTCTGGGTGGGTACAGGTATCAGGTATGTGAAGTATTGGGGGGATTCTCTGGGTGGGTACAGGTATCAGGTATGTGAAGTATTGGTGGGATTCTCTTGGTGGGTACAGGTATCAGGTATGTGAAGTATTGGGGGGATTCTCTGGGTGGGTACAGGTATCAGGTATGTGAAGTATTGGGGGGATTCTCTTGGTGGGTACAGGTATCAGGTGTGAGAAGTATTGGGGCGATTCTCTTGGTGGGTACAGGTATCAGGTGTGAGAAGTATTGGGGAATTCTCTCGGTGGGTACAGGTATCAGGTGTGAGAAGTATTGGGGAATTCTCTAGGTGGGTACAGGTATCAGGTGTGAGAAGTATTGGGGGGATTCTCTGGGTGGGTACAGGTATCAGGTGTGTGAAGTATTGGTGGGATTCTCTTGGTGGGTACAGGTATCAGGTATGGCCATGGAACATTTCACTCACCTGCCTGGGTCATGCAGTCCGTGGGCAAATATTTCTGGTGGCTGGTTGGTGCTGTTGAAGTAGGGGTTGTTCCTGGGTATGGAGTAGGGAGCCGTGCAGCAGTCTGTGTCCACGTCCACCCTCAACACAGACCCTGTGAAATCACTGCAGACAGCACACACAAGAAAGGACAACTGGTTAGGTGGAGGTGGAAAAACTGTAGCTACTATCTTGGTTTACTGCTACCATATTGCTTCATCTTGCCAAATGTTAGAAGACTTACTGTCCTTTAAGTTTTTGGGAAATGGCCTACAGTGGTCTAAAAAATACCAGCAGAAAGATGTCCATAGAAAGATGTCCATAGAAAGATTCCCATAGAAAGATAACCATAGAAAGATAACCATAGAAAGATACCCATAGAAAGATAACCATAGAAAGATAACCATAGAAAGATAACCATAGAAAGATAACCATAGAAAGATACCCATAGAAAGATAACCATAGAAAGATGGCCATAGAAAGATTCCCATAGAAAGATAACCATAGAAAGATACCCATAGAAAGATAACCATAGAAAGATTCCCATAGAAAGATTCCCATAGAAAGATACCCATAGCAATATGGCCATAGAAAGATACCCATAGAAAGATACACATACTAAAGATTCTGACAGAATGATCCCCCACAGACTAATCCCCAAATAGCCTACACATTGCCCTTAACCTTTGACCCCCTGACCCCTGGGTCTCACCTGAGGCCGTCCATCTCCTCCATGTCGTCCAGGGTGATCATGCCATCTCCCAGGACGATGTGCAGCAGGCCGTCAGGGCCAAACAGCAGCTGTCCTCCCAGGTGCTTCCTATGCAGCTCTGCCACTTCTATCAGCATCCGCGTGGTCCTACTGTCCACCAAGTTCGGGTTTTTCCTGATCAACAAAATTAAATCGAAAAGTGTTCGATCAAATGCATTGTTTTTTATGTCTATGAGAGGAACCTAGAGGGTATTGTTTTATATCTCATGAGAGGAACCTAGAGTGTATCGTTTTATATCTCTATGAGAGGAACCTAGAGTGTATTGTTTTATATCTCATGAGAGGAACCTAGAGTGTATTGTTTCATATCTCTATGAGAGGAACCTAGAGTGTATTGTTTTATATCTCTATGAGGAACCTAGAGTGTATTGTTTTATATCTCTATGAGAGGAACCTAGAGTGTATTGTTTTATATCTCTATTAGAGGAACCTAGACTGTATTGTTTCATATCTCTATGAGAGGAACCTAGAGGGTATTGTTTTATATCTCTATGAGAGGAACCTAGAGTGTATTGTTTTATATCTCTATGAGAGGAACCTAGAGTGTATTGTTTTATATCTCTATGAGAGGAACCTAGAGTGTATTGTTTTATATCTCTATGAGAGGAACCTAGAGTGTATTGTGTTATATCTCTATGAGAGGAACCTAGAGGGTATTGTGTTATATCTCTATTAGAGGAACCTAGAGTGTATTGTTTTATATCTCTATGAGAGGAACCTGGAGTGTATTGTTTTATATCTCTATGAGAGGAACCTAGAGGGTATTGTGTTATATCTCTATTAGAGGAACCTAGAGTGTATTGTTTTATATCTCTATGAGGACCCTAGAGTGTATTGTTTTATATCTCTATGAGAGGAACCTAGAGGGTATTGTGTTATATCTCTATTAGAGGAACCTAGAGTGTATTATTTTATATCTCTATGAGGACCCTAGAGTGTATTGTTTTATATCTCTATGAGGACCCTAGAGTGTATTGTTTTATATCTCTATTAGAGGAACCTAGAGTGTATTGTGTTATATCTCTATGAGAGGAACCTAGAGGGTATTGTGTTATATCTCTATTAGAGGAACCTAGAGTGTATTGTTTTATATCTCTATGAGGACCGTAGAGTGTATTGTTTTATATCTCTATGAGGAACCTAGAGGGTATTGTTTCATATCTCTATGAGAGGAACCTGGAGTGTATTGTTTTATATCTCTATGAGAGGAACCTGGAGTGTATTGTTTTATATCTCTATGAGAGGAACCTAGAGGGTATTGTTTTATATCTCTATGAGAGGAACCTAGAGTGTATTGTTTTATATCTCTATGAGAGGAACCTGGAGTGTATTGTTTTATATCTCTATGAGAGGAACCTAGAGGGTATTGTTTTATATCTCTATGAGAGGAGCCTAGAGGGTATTGTGTTATATCTCTATGAGAGGAACCTGGAGTGTATTATTTTATATCTCTATGAGAGGAACCTGGAGTGTATTGTTTCATATCTCTATGAGAGGAACCTAGAGGGTATTGTTTTATATCTCTATGAGGAACCTAGAGTGTATTGTGTTATATCTCTATGAGAGGAACCTGGAGTGTATTATTTTATATCTCTATGAGAGGAACCTGGAGTGTATTGTTTCATATCTCTATGAGAGGAACCTAGAGGGTATTGTTTTATATCTCTATGAGAGGAACCTGGAGTGTATTGTTTCATATCTCTATGAGAGGAACCTAGAGTGTATTGTTTTATATCTCTATGAGAGGAACCTAGAGGGTATTGTTTTATATCTCTATGAGAGGAACCTAGA
>NW_026600492.1:0-142909 GCF_029448725.1 Salvelinus fontinalis
CGGTTACAACCCTTTCTACAGTGGGAGCACTGGTGTCGTCTTGCTGGTTTGGACGTCCCTGGCTCTGGTTCCTCTGAGTCTGGTCTTTCTCCTGCCGAAGACAGTGTTTAAAAAAAAAAAAATAGAGACCTGAATGAAACCTCCACATGATAAAACAACCTTGCTACGAGGGTAAATCCTGAATCAGATCTCTCAACCTGAGGCCAGTTAACAATCTTTGTGCGATTTTAAAACAAATGTTGTAGAGCATCCTGGTAATTACTGATATGTTTACATTACTTATTTTATTCATCCTGTTTTACAAGTCAGAACACAAAAAACTAGACCGTTCTATGACACTAACATCGCTGGATTCCTATCAGCAGGTGGTTCTAAATATATAACCTTCATAGTTGTATGATACAGAATGTGACCTATGTGAGTTACAAACTTCCTTAAACATAAAATAACTAAATAGGTAATTTTGTGTGATAATCCAAAACTGTTTTTTACGCCGAAGACACAAAGCACATCAGTAACATCTCCCCGTTGTTGAAAGGGTTCGACACATGATGTTTAAATGGACCAATTTCTTATTTAGACGTTCACAGATTTCCAAAATTTTGACTATCCCCGATGTCATATTTTGGGTAAAGTAATATTTTGGGTAGATGTTCTTAAAACTGACAGTTGATACAATTAACAAAAATATAAACTCAACATGTAAAGTGTTGGATGTTTAATGAGCTGATAAAAAAAAAAATGTTTACATCCCTGTTAGCTAACATTTATTCTTTGCCAAGATAATCCATCCTCCTGACAGGTGTGGCATATCAAGAAGCTGATTGAACAGCTTGATTATTACACAGGTGCACCTTGTGCTGGGGATAATAAAAGGCCACTCGAAAATGTGCAGTTTTGTCACACAACAATGCCACAGATCTCTGAGGGAGCGGGCAAATGGCATGCTGACTGCAGGAATGTCCACTGGAGCTGTTGCCAGGGAATTTAATGTACAGTACCAGTCAAAAGTTAGGACTCACCTACTCATTCAAGGGTTTTTCTTTCTTTTTACTATTTTCTACATTGTAGAATAATAGAGAAGACATCAAAATTATTAAAAAAACACATGGAATCATGTAGTAACCACAAGTGTTAAACAAATCAAAATATATATTAGATTCTTTAAAAGTAGCCACCCTTTGCCTTGATAGCTTTGCACACTCTTGGCTTTCTCTCAACCAGCTTCACCTGGAATGCTTTTCCAACAGTCTTGTAGGAGTTCCCACATATGCTGAGAACTTGTAGGCTGCTTTCCCTTCACTCTGCAATCCAACTCATCCCAAACCATCTCAATTTGGTTGAGGTCGGGGGATTGAGTAGGCCAGGTCATCTGATGCAGCACTCCATCACTCTCCTTCTTGGTCAAATAGCTCTTACACAGCCTGGAGGTGTGTTGACCAAGGTCATTGTCCTGTTGAAAAATAAATGATAGTGGGACTAAGCCCAAACCAGATGGGATGGCGTATCGCTGCAGAATGATGTGGTAGCCATGCTGGTTAAGTGTGACTTGAATAAATAAATCACTGACATTGTCAACAGCAAAGCAACCGCACACCATCACATCTCCTCCTCCATGCTTCACGGTGGGAACTACACATACGGAGATCATCTCTTCATCTACTCCGCGTCTCACAAAGACATGACGCTCGGAACCAAAAATCTCACATTTGGACTCATCAGACCCAAGGACAGATATCCACCGGTCTAATGTCCATTGCTCGTGTTTCTTGGCACAAGCAAGTCTCTTCTTATTGGTGTCCTTTTGTAGTGGTTTCTTTGCAGCAATTCGACCATGAAGGCCTGATTCACGCAGTCTCCTCTGAACCGATGATGTTGAGATGTCTGTTGCTTGAACTTTGTGAAGCGTTTATTTGGGCTGCAATTTCTAAGGCTGGTAACTCTAATGAACTTATGCATCAGAAGTAACTCTGGGCTTTCCATTCCTGTGATGGTCCTAAAAGTAATGATGGACTGTTGTTTCTCTTTGCTTATTTGAGCTGTTCTTGACATAATATGGACTTCGTCTTTTACCCAATAGGGCTATCTTCTGTATACCACCCCTACCTTGTCACAACACAACTGATTGGCTCAAACACATTAAAACCTGTTATGGCTAGGGGTTCCGCTAGCGGAACGTTTCGACAACATCCGGTGAAATTGCAGAGTGCGAAATATATATATTTTTTATTAGAAATATTTAACTTTCATGCATTCACAAGTGCAATACACCAAATTCAAGTTTAACTTCTTGTTAATCTAGCCACCGTGTCAGATTTCAAAAAGGCTTTATGGCAAAAGCAAACCATGTGATTATCTGAGGACAGCACCCCATCAAACAAACACATGACAATCATATTTCAACCCGCCAGACGCGAAACAAAAGTCAGAAATAACGATATAATTCATGCCTTACTTTTGAAGAGCTTCTTCTGTTGGAACTCCAATATGTCCCATAAACATCACAAATGGTCCTTTTGTTCGATTAGTTCCGTCGTTATATCTCCAAAATGTCCATTTATTTGGAACACCGGTTCCAACTCACCCAACATGACTACAAAATATTTAATAAGTTACCTGTAAACGCTGTCCAAACATTTCAAACAACTTTCCTAATCACACTTCAGGTATTTTAAAAGGAAAATAATCGCTAAAATTTAAGATGGGATAAACTGTGTTCAATACCGGATAAAAACAACGTGAAGCGTGTGACCTGGAGCGCGCATCAAAACATTAGAGAGCACTAGGCTGGACCCTCGTTCTGAATAGCCGTACTTCTTAATTTCTCTTAAGAAAAACATCAACCAATTTCTAAAGACTGTTGACATCTACTGGAAGCAATAGGAACTGCAACCAAATGCCACAGAAAAGTGCCACACAAAACCAATTGAAAACAGAGTCAACTCAACAAAACAAACATCCTCCTGGATGGTTTGTCCTCGGGGTTTCACCTGCAAAATAAGTTCTGTTATACTCACAGACATCATTTTAACAGTTTTAGAAACTTTAGAGTGTGTTCTATCCACATCTACCAATTATATGCATATCCTAGCTTCTGGGCCTGAGTAGTAGGCAGTTTACTTTGGGTACGCTTTCAACCAGGATGTGAAAATACTGCCCCCTATCCCAAACAGGTTTTAAGGAAAGGAATTCCACACCTTAACTTCTAAAAAGGCACACATGTTAATTGAAATGCATTCCAGGTGACTACCTCATGATGCTACAGTCCTCCTTTAAGACTCCATGCTACAGCCCTCCTTTAATACTCCATGTGTCATCATTAGATGCTACAGTCCTCCTTTAAGACTCCATAATGTTTCATTATTAGATGCTAAAGTCCTCCTTCAAGACTCCATCATGTTTCATCATTAGATGCTACAGTCCTCCTGTAAGACTCCATAATGTTTATCATTAGATGCTACAGGCCTCCTTTAAGACTCCATCATGTCTCATCATTAGATGCTACAGTCCTCTAAGACTCCATAATGTTTCATCATTAGATGCTACAGTCCTCCTTTAACTTCTTGTCACTACAGGGGGTGCTGTTTCAACTTCGACATTTTGCATCTCCAAATTAAACTGCCTCGTACTCAATTCTTGCTCGTACAATATGCATATTATTATTACAATCTCTAGTTTCTAAAACCGTTTGAATTATGTCTGTGGGTGAACCAGAACTCTTTCTGCAGCGAAATCCATGACAGGACATGCGAAGCTCTGAAAAATAGTCTCTGATCTCGAATCAGTTTAAAACTCTGTGTATGCCCTATGGATGGAAATGAATTGCACCCGCCTTCCCCTGGATGTCAGTAACCAATGAGAAGTGGAATGGCGTCTCTACGTGTTTGTCAGAGTTTATAAAAGGCAATGGAGTCAGATGTACCTTCTTTTGGACGCTCGCCAGGACGCAATAGAGGATATCAGAATGGCATGCTCAAAAGCTCTCGTTATTGACCAAAGATATGTCCGTCTGTGATTTAATTCGAAATAGGTGTTAGAAACATCATAACGAAGTTATTTGAAACCGATTTATATCAGTTTATGCGAGTATATTGCTATTTTTCGGAATTTCCTTAGTATTGCGTTTGAGGATTTGGACATGTGTGTGCCGTGTAGCTATCGTTAGCTGCTAGTTCCGAAGTTGAAGAGGTCGTTTTACAACAAAGCAACGATTCTTTTGGACAAAGGACACCAAGCCCAAGATACTGATGGAAGCTCGTCCAAAAGTAAGAGTTATTTATGATTTTATTCCGTATTTATGTGGAAAAATGTAAACGCAGTTGTCGGCCATTGTTGCGGCACTAGTCTGGCTGTAACGCACACTGGATGTCTAGAAACGTTAATTTTAAAAATCTAAATCAGCGGTTGCATTAATAACTAATGCATCTTTCATTAGCTGTCCAACCTGTATTTTTTTAGTCAATCTAATCGATAGATAATCGTAAACTTACGTGCCTTTCCAAGATGGCGCCGGCCAGAATTCATGCCATGTTTTGACAGATTACATTGCACAACCACGATTTGTGATGCTAAATATGCACATTTTCGAACAAACTCTATATGCATTGTGTAATATGATGTTACAGGACTGTCATCTGAAGAATTCTGAGAAGGTTAGTGAAAAAATTTATATATTTTGGTGGCGATAACGTTATCGCTCTCTTTGCCTTGAATAAATGCCGGGGTGATGTTAGCTCATGTGGTATGCTAATATAACGATATATTGTGTTTTCGCTGTAAAACACTTAGAAAATCTGAAATATTGTCTGGATTCACAAGATGTTGGGCTTTCATTTGCTGTACGCTGTGTATTTTTCTGAAATGTTTTAAGATGAGTAATTAGGTAATACACGTTGCTCTCTGTAGTTATTCTAGTCGCTTTGGGTGAGTTTTGTGATAGTGGCTGCAATGGTAAACTGTGATTTATACCTGAAAAATGCACATTTTTCTAAAAAAACATATGCTATACGATAAATATGTTATCAGACTGTCATCTTATGAAGTTGTTTCTTGGTTAGTGGCTATATATATCTTTATTTAGTCGAATTTGTGATAGCTACTGATGGAGTAAAAAACTGGTGGAGTAAAAAAAGTGGTGTCTTTTGCTATGGCGGTTAGCTAATAGATTTACATATTGTGTCTTCCCTGTAAAACATTTTAAAAATCAGAAATGATGGCTGGATTCACAAGATCTGTATCTTTCATCTGGTGTCTTGGACTTGTGATTTCATGAACATTTGATTATATGATATCCCTGTAGCTGTAGGCTAGGCTATGCTAGTCAGCTTTTGTGATGGGGGGGATTCCGGATCCGGGGTTGGTAGCAATGAAAGGTTAAGACTCCATAATGTTTCATCATTAGATGCTACAGTCCTCCTTCAAGACTCCATCATGGTTCATCATTAGATGCTACAGTCCTCCTTTACGACTCCATAATGTTTCATCATTAGATGCTACAGTCCTCCTTTAAGACCCTATCATGTTTAGAATGTGTCTGGAAGCGCTACTCTATCTATTGTACTCTTATCCTTTCGGTTGTAATAATATTTAATAATAATGTTATACTAAGTAATAACTAACTTTAATAACTAGGGTTAATACCTGCCAGGCGCACCAACAAAATCTTTCTTTAACCCCCTCTAACAATACCTGTAACGGGGCACGCTCTCCTCATCCTCGGACGAGGTGAGGAGAGAAGGATCCTCAGACCAAAACGCAGGCTTTGGGAAATAAGCCATCTTTATTAAACAACGATGATGGCAAACACGAAACGAAACAAAACACTTCCAAACTACAAAACAAGAAAACGACGTTGACGAGACCTGAACATAAACTTACATAACTAAACATAAACTTACGTACAGGTAACAGACGACATCGAAACGAAAACGAAACAAACAAACGCTACAGTCCTATGTGGTACTAACATAACATACGGACACAGGAGACAATCACCCACAAACAAACAGTGAGAATGCCCTACCTAAATATGACTCTTAATTAGAGGCAAACGCAAACCACCTGCCTCTAATCAAGAGCCATACCAGGCAAACCAAAACCAACATAGAAACAGATAACATAGAATGCCCACCCAACCTCACGTCCTGACCAACTAACACACAAAAACTAACATAAATAGGTCAGGAACGTGACAATACCGCTACAGAATTAGCATAGTAGGCCATGTAACTGAAGGTAATCTGAAATATTTAGAACTAACTTATTCCTTGCCACCCATTCTGAAACTAACTGCAGCTCTTTGTTAAGTGTTGCTGTCATTTCAGTTGCTGTGGTAGCTGACGTGTACAGTGTTGAGTCATCCGCATACATAGACACACTGGCTTTACTCAAATGTCGTTGGCATGTCGTTGGTAAAGATTGAAAAAAGTAGGTGCCAAACAGCTGCCCTGGGGAATTCCTGATTCTACCTTGATTTTGTTGTACAGGCTTCCATTAATGAACACTCTCTGTTAGACAGGTAACTCTGGGGTGGTAGGCCAGTAACCGAAAGATTGTTGGATTCCCGAGCTGACAAGGTAAAACTTTGTTGTTCTGTCCCTGAACAAGGCTGTTCACTGTTCCTAGGCCGTCATTGAAAATAAGAATTTGTTCTTAACTGACTTGCCTAGTTAAATAAAGGTTACATTTTAAAATATATTATTAAAAAATGTATCCACAATATAGCAGGGGGTGTAAGGCCATACGTCTTTTTCAGCAGCAGACTACGATCGATAATGTCAAAAGCCGCACTGAAGTCTAACAAAACTTGCTTGTTGAATGTCCTTCCCTATAAGCTGAAAGTCTATATTTGTTTACTGTAAAATAGCATTGTATCTGGCCAAACTATTTTTTTCCAAAAATGTAAGGGTTGGTAATACGCTGATTACTGGCTTAAATAGCCGACCAAAGGGAGCTTTACTATTCTTGGGTAGTGGAATGTCTTTAGCTTCCCTCCAGGCCTGACGGCACACAATTTCTAGTAGGCTTAAATTAAAGACAAGGCAAATAGGAGTGGCAATATCGGCCGCTATTATCCTCAATCATTTTCCATCCACGTTGTCAGACACCAGTGACATGTCATTGTTGCTTTTTTTGCCCAAAATGTCATTGAAGATGCTCCAAAGATTTTTACTATCATTCTTAATGTCATTTATCTTTGTTTCATAGTGTAGTTTCTTCTTCTTTTTATTCAGTTTAGTCACATGATTTCTCAATTTGCAATACGTTTGCCAATCAGTTATTCAGCTAAACCTATTTGCCATCTCTTTTGCCTCCTTCATACCATTTTTTAAATTCCTCATCAATCCACGTGGATTTAACAGTGTTTACAGTAATATTCTTAATGGGTACATGCTTATTCGTAACTGGGATAAGCATTTTCAAATGTGTCAAGGGCAGCGTCTGGTTGCTCATCATTACACACCACGGACCAAAAAATATTATTTACTTCAACAACATAGGAATCACTACAAAACTTATTGTATGAACTCTATTACACAATATTAGGCCCAGCCTTTGGAACTGTGGTTTTCCTAGACATGGCTACTATATTGTGATCACTACTACTGATGGATCTGGATACTGCTTTCAAACACATTTCTGCAGCATTAGTAAAGATATGATCAAAACATTTTGATGATTTCATTCCTCTACTGTTTGTAGCTACCCTGGTAGGTTTACTGATAACCTGAACCAGGTTGACAGCACTGGTTACAGTTTGAAGCTTTCTCTTGAGTGGGCAGCCTGATCACAGCTTTCCTCCAGTATTAGTTAATTAATTAACAGTGTCTGGAGTTTAGTTTGCCTGTTCAACAGTCTTGTAAAGATAGGGGGGGTTGACTGGGACAGGCAATGTAACAGCCATAATGTTTTAAGGAAAAGTTTTTGTAAAACAATCACCTTACATTGGATCATCTTTTAACTTTCTCTCTAAAGCTAACTTTCATCAAGGTTTTATATGGTCTATTGGTTTCTCTCTTTTCATTGGCAGAATCCTTTTTCAGTGTTATGATATTCATAACATCCATATGCACCAGTCTATCTTCCTGTCAACTAACAGAACTCTGCTGGTTGTCCTGGTAACAGATACCAGTCTATCTTCCTGTCAACTAACAGAACTCTGCTGGTTGTCCTGGTAACAGATACCAGTGGGTAGATCTATTTAATTTGTTCAAACTAAACTACAGCACTTACTTTGATGTGTCAAATCTGATCCTTTCTTCTCGTCTCCTCCTCTCACAGTTCCACTCAGCCCCGTTGTTTTCCTGCAGTCCACCAGCAGCAAAGACAACCTCTTCATACCCAGCAGTAAGGCGCTACCGGGAGAGGCACTACACACGGACTCCGGGAGGGAGGAAGGGCTAGCGTTGTCCTGGTAACCATAAAGAGGGGACACAGACACATATCATTATGGATGCTGATGTCACTGTTGTCATAAAGTGCTTTACAGAAACCCAGCCCAGACCCCGATAGAGCAAGCTGTATGCTAGAACAAACCAAGCTGTACCATCTGGTGTTCTGATCTGGAGAGACTCTTCTCTGCCTCGTCAGCATCAGGATGTTGTTGAGGCTCCCCAGAGGATCCACGATAGTAACGTCTCTCTCCTGTGTGAACGAGAACAGCAAACAGACGTAAACTTATGACCATCTATTACAATCAAGAGGCATGAATATGTCTAAAATGGCCTTTTTCATCATGATTTTGTTAAATATTGTTTGTGTTGCAAATGTATAGGGTCAATTCCAATTCTCTCCACTGGGATTATCTGCCTCTAACCCTATTACAGGGGCTGAGTCACCGGCTTACTGGTGCTCTTTCATGCCGTCCCTAGGAGGGGTGCGTCACTTGAGTGGGTTGAGTCACTGACGTGATCTTCCTGTCTGGGTTGGCGCTCCCCCTTGGGTTGTGCCGTGGCGGAGATCTTTGTGGGCTATACTCGGCCTTGTCTCAGGATGGTAAGTTGGTGGTTGAAGATATCCCTCTAGTGGTGTGGGGGCTGTGCATTGGCAAAGTGGGTGGGGTTATATCCTTCCTGTTTGGCCCTGTCCGGGGGTATCATCGGAGGTGGTCACAGTGTCTCCTGACCCCTCCTGTCTCAGCCTCCAGTATTTATGCTGCATTAGTTTATGTGTCGGGGGGCTAGTGTCAGTTTGTTATATCTGGAGTACTTCTGTCTTATCCGGTGTCCTGTGTGAATTTAAGTATGCTCTCTCTAATTCTCTCTTTCTCTCGGAGGACCTGAGCCCTAGGACCATGCCTCAGGACGACCTGACATGATGACTCCTTGCTGTCCCCAGTCCACCTGGCCGTGCTGCTGCTCCAGTTTCAACTGTTCTGCCTGCGGCTATGGAACCCTGACCTGTTCACCGGACGTGCTACCTGTCCCAGACCTGCTGTTTTCAACTCTCTAGAGACAGCAGGAGCGGTAGAGATACTCTTAATGATCGGCTATGAAATGCCAACTGACATTTACTCCTGAGGTGCAGCACCCTCGACAACTACTGTGATTATTATTATTTGACCATGCTGGTCATTTATGAACATTTGAACATCTTGGCCATGTTCTGTTATAATCTCCACACGGCACAGCCAGAATCATTAGATGCTACAGTCCTCCTGTAAGACTCCATAATGTTTATCATTAGATGCTACAGGCCTCCTTTAAGACTCCATCATGTCTCATCATTAGATGCTACAGTCCTCTAAGACTCCATAATGTTTCATCATTAGATGCTACAGTCCTCCTTTAACTTCTTGTCACTACAGGGGGTGCTGTTTCAACTTCGACATTTTGCATCTCCAAATTAAACTGCCTCGTACTCAATTCTTGCTCGTACAATATGCATATTATTATTACAATCTCTAGTTTCTAAAACCGTTTGAATTATGTCTGTGGGTGAACCAGAACTCTTTCTGCAGCGAAATCCATGACAGGACATGCGAAGCTCTGAAAAATAGTCTCTGATCTCGAATCAGTTTAAAACTCTGTGTATGCCCTATGGATGGAAATGAATTGCACCCGCCTTCCCCTGGATGTCAGTAACCAATGAGAAGTGGAATGGCGTCTCTACGTGTTTGTCAGAGTTTATAAAAGGCAATGGAGTCAGATGTACCTTACATTTTACATTTTTTTTTTTTTTACATTTTTGTCATTTAGCAGACGCTCTTATCCAGAGCGACTTACAATAGGGTGCATACATTTTATTACATTTTTACATACTGAGACAAGGATATCCCTACCGGCCAAACCCTCCCTAACCCTAACCCGGACGACGCTATGCCAATTGTGCGTCGCCCCACGGACCTCCCGGTTGCGGCCGGCTGCGACAGGGCCTGGGCGCGAACCCAGAGACTCTGGTGGCGCAGCTAGCACTGCGATGCAGTGCCCTAGACCACTGCGCCACCCGGGAGGCCTTCTTTTGGACGCTCGCCAGGACGCAATAGAGGATATCAGAATGGCATGCTCAAAAGCTCTCGTTATTGACCAAAGATATGTCCGTCTGTGATTTAATTCGAAATAGGTGTTAGAAACATCATAACGAAGTTATTTGAAACCGATTTATATCAGTTTATGCGAGTATATTGCTATTTTTCGGAATTTCCTTAGTATTGCGTTTGAGGATTTGGACATGTGTGTGCCGTGTAGCTATCGTTAGCTGCTAGTTCCGAAGTTGAAGAGGTCGTTTTACAACAAAGCAACGATTCTTTTGGACAAAGGACACCAAGCCCAAGATACTGATGGAAGCTCGTCCAAAAGTAAGAGTTATTTATGATTTTATTCCGTATTTATGTGGAAAAATGTAAACGCAGTTGTCGGCCATTGTTGCGGCACTAGTCTGGCTGTAACGCACACTGGATGTCTAGAAACGTTAATTTTAAAAATCTAAATCAGCGGTTGCATTAATAACTAATGCATCTTTCATTAGCTGTCCAACCTGTATTTTTTTAGTCAATCTAATCGATAGATAATCGTAAACTTACGTGCCTTTCCAAGATGGCGCCGGCCAGAATTCATGCCATGTTTTGACAGATTACATTGCACAACCACGATTTGTGATGCTAAATATGCACATTTTCGAACAAACTCTATATGCATTGTGTAATATGATGTTACAGGACTGTCATCTGAAGAATTCTGAGAAGGTTAGTGAAAAAATTTATATATTTTGGTGGCGATAACGTTATCGCTCTCTTTGCCTTGAATAAATGCCGGGGTGATGTTAGCTCATGTGGTATGCTAATATAACGATATATTGTGTTTTCGCTGTAAAACACTTAGAAAATCTGAAATATTGTCTGGATTCACAAGATGTTGGGCTTTCATTTGCTGTACGCTGTGTATTTTTCTGAAATGTTTTAAGATGAGTAATTAGGTAATACACGTTGCTCTCTGTAGTTATTCTAGTCGCTTTGGGTGAGTTTTGTGATAGTGGCTGCAATGGTAAACTGTGATTTATACCTGAAAAATGCACATTTTTCTAAAAAAACATATGCTATACGATAAATATGTTATCAGACTGTCATCTTATGAAGTTGTTTCTTGGTTAGTGGCTATATATATCTTTATTTAGTCGAATTTGTGATAGCTACTGATGGAGTAAAAAACTGGTGGAGTAAAAAAAGTGGTGTCTTTTGCTATGGCGGTTAGCTAATAGATTTACATATTGTGTCTTCCCTGTAAAACATTTTAAAAATCAGAAATGATGGCTGGATTCACAAGATCTGTATCTTTCATCTGGTGTCTTGGACTTGTGATTTCATGAACATTTGATTATATGATATCCCTGTAGCTGTAGGCTAGGCTATGCTAGTCAGCTTTTGTGATGGGGGGGATTCCGGATCCGGGGTTGGTAGCAATGAAAGGTTAAGACTCCATAATGTTTCATCATTAGATGCTACAGTCCTCCTTCAAGACTCCATCATGGTTCATCATTAGATGCTACAGTCCTCCTTTACGACTCCATAATGTTTCATCATTAGATGCTACAGTCCTCCTTTAAGACCCTATCATGTTTAGAATGTGTCTGGAAGCGCTACTCTATCTATTGTACTCTTATCCTTTCGGTTGTAATAATATTTAATAATAATGTTATACTAAGTAATAACTAACTTTAATAACTAGGGTTAATACCTGCCAGGCGCACCAACAAAATCTTTCTTTAACCCCCTCTAACAATACCTGTAACGGGGCACGCTCTCCTCATCCTCGGACGAGGTGAGGAGAGAAGGATCCTCAGACCAAAACGCAGGCTTTGGGAAATAAGCCATCTTTATTAAACAACGATGATGGCAAACACGAAACGAAACAAAACACTTCCAAACTACAAAACAAGAAAACGACGTTGACGAGACCTGAACATAAACTTACATAACTAAACATAAACTTACGTACAGGTAACAGACGACATCGAAACGAAAACGAAACAAACAAACGCTACAGTCCTATGTGGTACTAACATAACATACGGACACAGGAGACAATCACCCACAAACAAACAGTGAGAATGCCCTACCTAAATATGACTCTTAATTAGAGGCAAACGCAAACCACCTGCCTCTAATCAAGAGCCATACCAGGCAAACCAAAACCAACATAGAAACAGATAACATAGAATGCCCACCCAACCTCACGTCCTGACCAACTAACACACAAAAACTAACATAAATAGGTCAGGAACGTGACAATACCGCTACAGAATTAGCATAGTAGGCCATGTAACTGAAGGTAATCTGAAATATTTAGAACTAACTTATTCCTTGCCACCCATTCTGAAACTAACTGCAGCTCTTTGTTAAGTGTTGCTGTCATTTCAGTTGCTGTGGTAGCTGACGTGTACAGTGTTGAGTCATCCGCATACATAGACACACTGGCTTTACTCAAATGTCGTTGGCATGTCGTTGGTAAAGATTGAAAAAAGTAGGTGCCAAACAGCTGCCCTGGGGAATTCCTGAATCTACCTTGATTTTGTTGTACAGGCTTCCATTAATGAACACTCTCTGTTAGACAGGTAACTCTGGGGTGGTAGGCCAGTAACCGAAAGATTGTTGGATTCCCGAGCTGACAAGGTAAAACTTTGTTGTTCTGTCCCTGAACAAGGCTGTTCACTGTTCCTAGGCCGTCATTGAAAATAAGAATTTGTTCTTAACTGACTTGCCTAGTTAAATAAAGGTTACATTTTAAAATATATTATTAAAAAATGTATCCACAATATAGCAGGGGGTGTAAGGCCATACGTCTTTTTCAGCAGCAGACTACGATCGATAATGTCAAAAGCCGCACTGAAGTCTAACAAAACTTGCTTGTTGAATGTCCTTCCCTATAAGCTGAAAGTCTATATTTGTTTACTGTAAAATAGCATTGTATCTGGCCAAACTATTTTTTTCCAAAAATGTAAGGGTTGGTAATACGCTGATTACTGGCTTAAATAGCCGACCAAAGGGAGCTTTACTATTCTTGGGTAGTGGAATGTCTTTAGCTTCCCTCCAGGCCTGACGGCACACAATTTCTAGTAGGCTTAAATTAAAGACAAGGCAAATAGGAGTGGCAATATCGGCCGCTATTATCCTCAATCATTTTCCATCCACGTTGTCAGACACCAGTGACATGTCATTGTTGCTTTTTTTGCCCAAAATGTCATTGAAGATGCTCCAAAGATTTTTACTATCATTCTTCATGTCATTTATCTTTGTTTCATAGTGTAGTTTCTTCTTCTTTTTATTCAGTTTAGTCACATGATTTCTCAATTTGCAATACGTTTGCCAATCAGTTATTCAGCTAAACCTATTTGCCATCTCTTTTGCCTCCTTCATACCATTTTTTAAATTCCTCATCAATCCACGTGGATTTAACAGTGTTTACAGTAATATTCTTAATGGGTACATGCTTATTAGTAACTGGGATAAGCATTTTCAAATGTGTCAAGGGCAGCGTCTGGTTGCTCATCATTACACACCACGGACCAAAAAATATTATTTACTTCAACAACATAGGAATCACTACAAAACTTATTGTATGAACTCTATTACACAATATTAGGCCCAGCCTTTGGAACTGTGGTTTTCCTAGACATGGCTACTATATTGTGATCACTACTACTGATGGATCTGGATACTGCTTTCAAACACATTTCTGCAGCATTAGTAAAGATATGATCAAAACATTTTGATGATTTCATTCCTCTACTGTTTGTAGCTACCCTGGTAGGTTTACTGATAACCTGAACCAGGTTGACAGCACTGGTTACAGTTTGAAGCTTTCTCTTGAGTGGGCAGCCTGATCACAGCTTTCCTCCAGTATTAGTTAATTAATTAACAGTGTCTGGAGTTTAGTTTGCCTGTTCAACAGTCTTGTAAAGATAGGGGGGGTTGACTGGGACAGGCAATGTAACAGCCATAATGTTTTAAGGAAAAGTTTTTGTAAAACAATCACCTTACATTGGATCATCTTTTAACTTTCTCTCTAAAGCTAACTTTCATCAAGGTTTTATATGGTCTATTGGTTTCTCTCTTTTCATTGGCAGAATCCTTTTTCAGTGTTATGATATTCATAACATCCATATGCACCAGTCTATCTTCCTGTCAACTAACAGAACTCTGCTGGTTGTCCTGGTAACAGATACCAGTCTATCTTCCTGTCAACTAACAGAACTCTGCTGGTTGTCCTGGTAACAGATACCAGTGGGTAGATCTATTTAATTTGTTCAAACTAAACTACAGCACTTACTTTGATGTGTCAAATCTGATCCTTTCTTCTCGTCTCCTCCTCTCACAGTTCCACTCAGCCCCGTTGTTTTCCTGCAGTCCACCAGCAGCAAAGACAAACTCTTCATACCCAGCAGTAAGGCGCTACCGGGAGAGGCACTACACACGGACTCCGGGAGGGAGGAAGGGCTAGCGTTGTCCTGGTAACCATAAAGAGGGGACACAGACACATATCATTATGGATGCTGATGTCACTGTTGTCATAAAGTGCTTTACAGAAACCCAGCCCAGACCCCGATAGAGCAAGCTGTATGCTAGAACAAACCAAGCTGTACCATCTGGTGTTCTGATCTGGAGAGACTCTTCTCTGCCTCGTCAGCATCAGGATGTTGTTGAGGCTCCCCAGAGGATCCACGATAGTAACGTCTCTCTCCTGTGTGAACGAGAACAGCAAACAGACGTAAACTTATGACCATCTATTACAATCAAGAGGCATGAATATGTCTAAAATGGCCTTTTTCATCATGATTTTGTTAAATATTGTTTGTGTTGCAAATGTATAGGGTCAATTCCAATTCTCTCCACTGGGATTATCTGCCTCTAACCCTATTACAGGGGCTGAGTCACCGGCTTACTGGTGCTCTTTCATGCCGTCCCTAGGAGGGGTGCGTCACTTGAGTGGGTTGAGTCACTGACGTGATCTTCCTGTCTGGGTTGGCGCTCCCCCTTGGGTTGTGCCGTGGCGGAGATCTTTGTGGGCTATACTCGGCCTTGTCTCAGGATGGTAAGTTGGTGGTTGAAGATATCCCTCTAGTGGTGTGGGGGCTGTGCATTGGCAAAGTGGGTGGGGTTATATCCTTCCTGTTTGGCCCTGTCCGGGGGTATCATCGGAGGTGGTCACAGTGTCTCCTGACCCCTCCTGTCTCAGCCTCCAGTATTTATGCTGCATTAGTTTATGTGTCGGGGGGCTAGTGTCAGTTTGTTATATCTGGAGTACTTCTGTCTTATCCAGTGTCCTGTGTGAATTTAAGTATGCTCTCTCTAATTCTCTCTTTCTCTCGGAGGACCTGAGCCCTAGGACCATGCCTCAGGACGACCTGACATGATGACTCCTTGCTGTCCCCAGTCCACCTGGCCGTGCTGCTGCTCCAGTTTCAACTGTTCTGCCTGCGGCTATGGAACCCTGACCTGTTCACCGGACGTGCTACCTGTCCCAGACCTGCTGTTTTCAACTCTCTAGAGACAGCAGGAGCGGTAGAGATACTCTTAATGATCGGCTATGAAATGCCAACTGACATTTACTCCTGAGGTGCAGCACCCTCGACAACTACTGTGATTATTATTATTTGACCATGCTGGTCATTTATGAACATTTGAACATCTTGGCCATGTTCTGTTATAATCTCCACACGGCACAGCCAGAATCATTAGATGCTACAGTCCTCCTGTAAGACTCCATAATGTTTATCATTAGATGCTACAGGCCTCCTTTAAGACTCCATCATGTCTCATCATTAGATGCTACAGTCCTCTAAGACTCCATAATGTTTCATCATTAGATGCTACAGTCCTCCTTTAACTTCTTGTCACTACAGGGGGTGCTGTTTCAACTTCGACATTTTGCATCTCCAAATTAAACTGCCTCGTACTCAATTCTTGCTCGTACAATATGCATATTATTATTACAATCTCTAGTTTCTAAAACCGTTTGAATTATGTCTGTGGGTGAACCAGAACTCTTTCTGCAGCGAAATCCATGACAGGACATGCGAAGCTCTGAAAAATAGTCTCTGATCTCGAATCAGTTTAAAACTCTGTGTATGCCCTATGGATGGAAATGAATTGCACCCGCCTTCCCCTGGATGTCAGTAACCAATGAGAAGTGGAATGGCGTCTCTACGTGTTTGTCAGAGTTTATAAAAGGCAATGGAGTCAGATGTACCTTCTTTTGGACGCTCGCCAGGACGCAATAGAGGATATCAGAATGGCATGCTCAAAAGCTCTCGTTATTGACCAAAGATATGTCCGTCTGTGATTTAATTCGAAATAGGTGTTAGAAACATCATAACGAAGTTATTTGAAACCGATTTATATCAGTTTATGCGAGTATATTGCTATTTTTCGGAATTTCCTTAGTATTGCGTTTGAGGATTTGGACATGTGTGTGCCGTGTAGCTATCGTTAGCTGCTAGTTCCGAAGTTGAAGAGGTCGTTTTACAACAAAGCAACGATTCTTTTGGACAAAGGACACCAAGCCCAAGATACTGATGGAAGCTCGTCCAAAAGTAAGAGTTATTTATGATTTTATTCCGTATTTATGTGGAAAAATGTAAACGCAGTTGTCGGCCATTGTTGCGGCACTAGTCTGGCTGTAACGCACACTGGATGTCTAGAAACGTTAATTTTAAAAATCTAAATCAGCGGTTGCATTAATAACTAATGCATCTTTCATTAGCTGTCCAACCTGTATTTTTTTAGTCAATCTAATCGATAGATAATCGTAAACTTACGTGCCTTTCCAAGATGGCGCCGGCCAGAATTCATGCCATGTTTTGACAGATTACATTGCACAACCACGATTTGTGATGCTAAATATGCACATTTTCGAACAAACTCTATATGCATTGTGTAATATGATGTTACAGGACTGTCATCTGAAGAATTCTGAGAAGGTTAGTGAAAAAATTTATATATTTTGGTGGCGATAACGTTATCGCTCTCTTTGCCTTGAATAAATGCCGGGGTGATGTTAGCTCATGTGGTATGCTAATATAACGATATATTGTGTTTTCGCTGTAAAACACTTAGAAAATCTGAAATATTGTCTGGATTCACAAGATGTTGGGCTTTCATTTGCTGTACGCTGTGTATTTTTCTGAAATGTTTTAAGATGAGTAATTAGGTAATACACGTTGCTCTCTGTAGTTATTCTAGTCGCTTTGGGTGAGTTTTGTGATAGTGGCTGCAATGGTAAACTGTGATTTATACCTGAAAAATGCACATTTTTCTAAAAAAACATATGCTATACGATAAATATGTTATCAGACTGTCATCTTATGAAGTTGTTTCTTGGTTAGTGGCTATATATATCTTTATTTAGTCGAATTTGTGATAGCTACTGATGGAGTAAAAAACTGGTGGAGTAAAAAAAGTGGTGTCTTTTGCTATGGTGGTTAGCTAATAGATTTACATATTGTGTCTTCCCTGTAAAACATTTTAAAAATCAGTAATGATGGCTGGATTCACAAGATCTGTATCTTTCATCTGGTGTCTTGGACTTGTGATTTCATGAACATTTGATTATATGATATCCCTGTAGCTGTAGGCTAGGCTATGCTAGTCAGCTTTTGTGATGGGGGGGATTCCGGATCCGGGGTTGGTAGCAATGAAAGGTTAAGACTCCATAATGTTTCATCATTAGATGCTACAGTCCTCCTTCAAGACTCCATCATGGTTCATCATTAGATGCTACAGTCCTCCTTTACGACTCCATAATGTTTCATCATTAGATGCTACAGTCCTCCTTTAAGACCCTATCATGTTTAGAATGTGTCTGGAAGCGCTACTCTATCTATTGTACTCTTATCCTTTCGGTTGTAATAATATTTAATAATAATGTTATACTAAGTAATAATTAACTTTAATAACTAGGGTTAATACCTGCCAGGCGCACCAACAAAATCTTTCTTTAACCCCCTCTAACAATACCGCTACAGAATTAGCATAGTAGGCCATGTAACTGAAGGTAATCTGAAATATTTAGAACTAACTTATTCCTTGCCACCCATTCTGAAACTAACTGCAGCTCTTTGTTAAGTGTTGCTGTCATTTCAGTTGCTGTGGTAGCTGACGTGTACAGTGTTGAGTCATCCGCATACATAGACACACTGGCTTTACTCAAATGTCGTTGGCATGTCGTTGGTAAAGATTGAAAAAAGTAGGTGCCAAACAGCTGCCCTGGGGAATTCCTGAATCTACCTTGATTTTGTTGTACAGGCTTCCATTAATGAACACTCTCTGTTAGACAGGTAACTCTGGGGTGGTAGGCCAGTAACCGAAAGATTGTTGGATTCCCGAGCTGACAAGGTAAAACTTTGTTGTTCTGTCCCTGAACAAGGCTGTTCACTGTTCCTAGGCCGTCATTGAAAATAAGAATTTGTTCTTAACTGACTTGCCTAGTTAAATAAAGGTTACATTTTAAAATATATTATTAAAAAATGTATCCACAATATAGCAGGGGGTGTAAGGCCATACGTCTTTTTCAGCAGCAGACTACGATCGATAATGTCAAAAGCCGCACTGAAGTCTAACAAAACTTGCTTGTTGAATGTCCTTCCCTATAAGCTGAAAGTCTATATTTGTTTACTGTAAAATAGCATTGTATCTGGCCAAACTATTTTTTTCCAAAAATGTAAGGGTTGGTAATACGCTGATTACTGGCTTAAATAGCCGACCAAAGGGAGCTTTACTATTCTTGGGTAGTGGAATGTCTTTAGCTTCCCTCCAGGCCTGACGGCACACAATTTCTAGTAGGCTTAAATTAAAGACAAGGCAAATAGGAGTGGCAATATCGGCCGCTATTATCCTCAATCATTTTCCATCCACGTTGTCAGACACCAGTGACATGTCATTGTTGCTTTTTTTGCCCAAAATGTCATTGAAGATGCTCCAAAGATTTTTACTATCATTCTTCATGTCATTTATCTTTGTTTCATAGTGTAGTTTCTTCTTCTTTTTATTCAGTTTAGTCACATGATTTCTCAATTTGCAATACGTTTGCCAATCAGTTATTCAGCTAAACCTATTTGCCATCTCTTTTGCCTCCTTCATACCATTTTTTAAATTCCTCATCAATCCACGTGGATTTAACAGTGTTTACAGTAATATTCTTAATGGGTACATGCTTATTAGTAACTGGGATAAGCATTTTCAAATGTGTCAAGGGCAGCGTCTGGTTGCTCATCATTACACACCACGGACCAAAAAATATTATTTACTTCAACAACATAGGAATCACTACAAAACTTATTGTATGAACTCTATTACACAATATTAGGCCCAGCCTTTGGAACTGTGGTTTTCCTAGACATGGCTACTATATTGTGATCACTACTACTGATGGATCTGGATACTGCTTTCAAACACATTTCTGCAGCATTAGTAAAGATATGATCAAAACATTTTGATGATTTCATTCCTCTACTGTTTGTAGCTACCCTGGTAGGTTTACTGATAACCTGAACCAGGTTGACAGCACTGGTTACAGTTTGAAGCTTTCTCTTGAGTGGGCAGCCTGATCACAGCTTTCCTCCAGTATTAGTTAATTAATTAACAGTGTCTGGAGTTTAGTTTGCCTGTTCAACAGTCTTGTAAAGATAGGGGGGGTTGACTGGGACAGGCAATGTAACAGCCATAATGTTTTAAGGAAAAGTTTTTGTAAAACAATCACCTTACATTGGATCATCTTTTAACTTTCTCTCTAAAGCTAACTTTCATCAAGGTTTTATATGGTCTATTGGTTTCTCTCTTTTCATTGGCAGAATCCTTTTTCAGTGTTATGATATTCATAACATCCATATGCACCAGTCTATCTTCCTGTCAACTAACAGAACTCTGCTGGTTGTCCTGGTAACAGATACCAGTCTATCTTCCTGTCAACTAACAGAACTCTGCTGGTTGTCCTGGTAACAGATACCAGTGGGTAGATCTATTTAATTTGTTCAAACTAAACTACAGCACTTACTTTGATGTGTCAAATCTGATCCTTTCTTCTCGTCTCCTCCTCTCACAGTTCCACTCAGCCCCGTTGTTTTCCTGCAGTCCACCAGCAGCAAAGACAACCTCTTCATACCCAGCAGTAAGGCGCTACCGGGAGAGGCACTACACACGGACTCCGGGAGGGAGGAAGGGCTAGCGTTGTCCTGGTAACCATAAAGAGGGGACACAGACACATATCATTATGGATGCTGATGTCACTGTTGTCATAAAGTGCTTTACAGAAACCCAGCCCAGACCCCGATAGAGCAAGCTGTATGCTAGAACAAACCAAGCTGTACCATCTGGTGTTCTGATCTGGAGAGACTCTTCTCTGCCTCGTCAGCATCAGGATGTTGTTGAGGCTCCCCAGAGGATCCACGATAGTAACGTCTCTCTCCTGTGTGAACGAGAACAGCAAACAGACGTAAACTTATGACCATCTATTACAATCAAGAGGCATGAATATGTCTAAAATGGCCTTTTTCATCATGATTTTGTTAAATATTGTTTGTGTTGCAAATGTATAGGGTCAATTCCAATTCTCTCCACTGGGATTATCTGCCTCTAACCCTATTACAGGGGCTGAGTCACCGGCTTACTGGTGCTCTTTCATGCCGTCCCTAGGAGGGGTGCGTCACTTGAGTGGGTTGAGTCACTGACGTGATCTTCCTGTCTGGGTTGGCGCTCCCCCTTGGGTTGTGCCGTGGCGGAGATCTTTGTGGGCTATACTCGGCCTTGTCTCAGGATGGTAAGTTGGTGGTTGAAGATATCCCTCTAGTGGTGTGGGGGCTGTGCATTGGCAAAGTGGGTGGGGTTATATCCTTCCTGTTTGGCCCTGTCCGGGGGTATCATCGGAGGTGGTCACAGTGTCTCCTGACCCCTCCTGTCTCAGCCTCCAGTATTTATGCTGCATTAGTTTATGTGTCGGGGGGCTAGTGTCAGTTTGTTATATCTGGAGTACTTCTGTCTTATCCGGTGTCCTGTGTGAATTTAAGTATGCTCTCTCTAATTCTCTCTTTCTCTCGGAGGACCTGAGCCCTAGGACCATGCCTCAGGACGACCTGACATGATGACTCCTTGCTGTCCCCAGTCCACCTGGCCGTGCTGCTGCTCCAGTTTCAACTGTTCTGCCTGCGGCTATGGAACCCTGACCTGTTCACCGGACGTGCTACCTGTCCCAGACCTGCTGTTTTCAACTCTCTAGAGACAGCAGGAGCGGTAGAGATACTCTTAATGATCGGCTATGAAATGCCAACTGACATTTACTCCTGAGGTGCAGCACCCTCGACAACTACTGTGATTATTATTATTTGACCATGCTGGTCATTTATGAACATTTGAACATCTTGGCCATGTTCTGTTATAATCTCCACACGGCACAGCCAGAATCATTAGATGCTACAGTCCTCCTGTAAGACTCCATAATGTTTATCATTAGATGCTACAGGCCTCCTTTAAGACTCCATCATGTCTCATCATTAGATGCTACAGTCCTCTAAGACTCCATAATGTTTCATCATTAGATGCTACAGTCCTCCTTTAACTTCTTGTCACTACAGGGGGTGCTGTTTCAACTTCGACATTTTGCATCTCCAAATTAAACTGCCTCGTACTCAATTCTTGCTCGTACAATATGCATATTATTATTACAATCTCTAGTTTCTAAAACCGTTTGAATTATGTCTGTGGGTGAACCAGAACTCTTTCTGCAGCGAAATCCATGACAGGACATGCGAAGCTCTGAAAAATAGTCTCTGATCTCGAATCAGTTTAAAACTCTGTGTATGCCCTATGGATGGAAATGAATTGCACCCGCCTTCCCCTGGATGTCAGTAACCAATGAGAAGTGGAATGGCGTCTCTACGTGTTTGTCAGAGTTTATAAAAGGCAATGGAGTCAGATGTACCTTCTTTTGGACGCTCGCCAGGACGCAATAGAGGATATCAGAATGGCATGCTCAAAAGCTCTCGTTATTGACCAAAGATATGTCCGTCTGTGATTTAATTCGAAATAGGTGTTAGAAACATCATAACGAAGTTATTTGAAACCGATTTATATCAGTTTATGCGAGTATATTGCTATTTTTCGGAATTTCCTTAGTATTGCGTTTGAGGATTTGGACATGTGTGTGCCGTGTAGCTATCGTTAGCTGCTAGTTCCGAAGTTGAAGAGGTCGTTTTACAACAAAGCAACGATTCTTTTGGACAAAGGACACCAAGCCCAAGATACTGATGGAAGCTCGTCCAAAAGTAAGAGTTATTTATGATTTTATTCCGTATTTATGTGGAAAAATGTAAACGCAGTTGTCGGCCATTGTTGCGGCACTAGTCTGGCTGTAACGCACACTGGATGTCTAGAAACGTTAATTTTAAAAATCTAAATCAGCGGTTGCATTAATAACTAATGCATCTTTCATTAGCTGTCCAACCTGTATTTTTTTAGTCAATCTAATCGATAGATAATCGTAAACTTACGTGCCTTTCCAAGATGGCGCCGGCCAGAATTCATGCCATGTTTTGACAGATTACATTGCACAACCACGATTTGTGATGCTAAATATGCACATTTTCGAACAAACTCTATATGCATTGTGTAATATGATGTTACAGGACTGTCATCTGAAGAATTCTGAGAAGGTTAGTGAAAAAATTTATATATTTTGGTGGCGATAACGTTATCGCTCTCTTTGCCTTGAATAAATGCCGGGGTGATGTTAGCTCATGTGGTATGCTAATATAACGATATATTGTGTTTTCGCTGTAAAACACTTAGAAAATCTGAAATATTGTCTGGATTCACAAGATGTTGGGCTTTCATTTGCTGTACGCTGTGTATTTTTCTGAAATGTTTTAAGATGAGTAATTAGGTAATACACGTTGCTCTCTGTAGTTATTCTAGTCGCTTTGGGTGAGTTTTGTGATAGTGGCTGCAATGGTAAACTGTGATTTATACCTGAAAAATGCACATTTTTCTAAAAAAACATATGCTATACGATAAATATGTTATCAGACTGTCATCTTATGAAGTTGTTTCTTGGTTAGTGGCTATATATATCTTTATTTAGTCGAATTTGTGATAGCTACTGATGGAGTAAAAAACTGGTGGAGTAAAAAAAGTGGTGTCTTTTGCTATGGCGGTTAGCTAATAGATTTACATATTGTGTCTTCCCTGTAAAACATTTTAAAAATCAGAAATGATGGCTGGATTCACAAGATCTGTATCTTTCATCTGGTGTCTTGGACTTGTGATTTCATGAACATTTGATTATATGATATCCCTGTAGCTGTAGGCTAGGCTATGCTAGTCAGCTTTTGTGATGGGGGGGATTCCGGATCCGGGGTTGGTAGCAATGAAAGGTTAAGACTCCATAATGTTTCATCATTAGATGCTACAGTCCTCCTTCAAGACTCCATCATGGTTCATCATTAGATGCTACAGTCCTCCTTTACGACTCCATAATGTTTCATCATTAGATGCTACAGTCCTCCTTTAAGACCCTATCATGTTTAGAATGTGTCTGGAAGCGCTACTCTATCTATTGTACTCTTATCCTTTCGGTTGTAATAATATTTAATAATAATGTTATACTAAGTAATAACTAACTTTAATAACTAGGGTTAATACCTGCCAGGCGCACCAACAAAATCTTTCTTTAACCCCCTCTAACAATACCTGTAACGGGGCACGCTCTCCTCATCCTCGGACGAGGTGAGGAGAGAAGGATCCTCAGACCAAAACGCAGGCTTTGGGAAATAAGCCATCTTTATTAAACAACGATGATGGCAAACACGAAACGAAACAAAACACTTCCAAACTACAAAACAAGAAAACGACGTTGACGAGACCTGAACATAAACTTACATAACTAAACATAAACTTACGTACAGGTAACAGACGACATCGAAACGAAAACGAAACAAACAAACGCTACAGTCCTATGTGGTACTAACATAACATACGGACACAGGAGACAATCACCCACAAACAAACAGTGAGAATGCCCTACCTAAATATGACTCTTAATTAGAGGCAAACGCAAACCACCTGCCTCTAATCAAGAGCCATACCAGGCAAACCAAAACCAACATAGAAACAGATAACATAGAATGCCCACCCAACCTCACGTCCTGACCAACTAACACACAAAAACTAACATAAATAGGTCAGGAACGTGACAATACCGCTACAGAATTAGCATAGTAGGCCATGTAACTGAAGGTAATCTGAAATATTTAGAACTAACTTATTCCTTGCCACCCATTCTGAAACTAACTGCAGCTCTTTGTTAAGTGTTGCTGTCATTTCAGTTGCTGTGGTAGCTGACGTGTACAGTGTTGAGTCATCCGCATACATAGACACACTGGCTTTACTCAAATGTCGTTGGCATGTCGTTGGTAAAGATTGAAAAAAGTAGGTGCCAAACAGCTGCCCTGGGGAATTCCTGATTCTACCTTGATTTTGTTGTACAGGCTTCCATTAATGAACACTCTCTGTTAGACAGGTAACTCTGGGGTGGTAGGCCAGTAACCGAAAGATTGTTGGATTCCCGAGCTGACAAGGTAAAACTTTGTTGTTCTGTCCCTGAACAAGGCTGTTCACTGTTCCTAGGCCGTCATTGAAAATAAGAATTTGTTCTTAACTGACTTGCCTAGTTAAATAAAGGTTACATTTTAAAATATATTATTAAAAAATGTATCCACAATATAGCAGGGGGTGTAAGGCCATACGTCTTTTTCAGCAGCAGACTACGATCGATAATGTCAAAAGCCGCACTGAAGTCTAACAAAACTTGCTTGTTGAATGTCCTTCCCTATAAGCTGAAAGTCTATATTTGTTTACTGTAAAATAGCATTGTATCTGGCCAAACTATTTTTTTCCAAAAATGTAAGGGTTGGTAATACGCTGATTACTGGCTTAAATAGCCGACCAAAGGGAGCTTTACTATTCTTGGGTAGTGGAATGTCTTTAGCTTCCCTCCAGGCCTGACGGCACACAATTTCTAGTAGGCTTAAATTAAAGACAAGGCAAATAGGAGTGGCAATATCGGCCGCTATTATCCTCAATCATTTTCCATCCACGTTGTCAGACACCAGTGACATGTCATTGTTGCTTTTTTTGCCCAAAATGTCATTGAAGATGCTCCAAAGATTTTTACTATCATTCTTCATGTCATTTATCTTTGTTTCATAGTGTAGTTTCTTCTTCTTTTTATTCAGTTTAGTCACATGATTTCTCAATTTGCAATACGTTTGCCAATCAGTTATTCAGCTAAACCTATTTGCCATCTCTTTTGCCTCCTTCATACCATTTTTTAAATTCCTCATCAATCCACGTGGATTTAACAGTGTTTACAGTAATATTCTTAATGGGTACATGCTTATTAGTAACTGGGATAAGCATTTTCAAATGTGTCAAGGGCAGCGTCTGGTTGCTCATCATTACACACCACGGACCAAAAAATATTATTTACTTCAACAACATAGGAATCACTACAAAACTTATTGTATGAACTCTATTACACAATATTAGGCCCAGCCTTTGGAACTGTGGTTTTCCTAGACATGGCTACTATATTGTGATCACTACTACTGATGGATCTGGATACTGCTTTCAAACACATTTCTGCAGCATTAGTAAAGATATGATCAAAACATTTTGATGATTTCATTCCTCTACTGTTTGTAGCTACCCTGGTAGGTTTACTGATAACCTGAACCAGGTTGACAGCACTGGTTACAGTTTGAAGCTTTCTCTTGAGTGGGCAGCCTGATCACAGCTTTCCTCCAGTATTAGTTAATTAATTAACAGTGTCTGGAGTTTAGTTTGCCTGTTCAACAGTCTTGTAAAGATAGGGGGGGTTGACTGGGACAGGCAATGTAACAGCCATAATGTTTTAAGGAAAAGTTTTTGTAAAACAATCACCTTACATTGGATCATCTTTTAACTTTCTCTCTAAAGCTAACTTTCATCAAGGTTTTATATGGTCTATTGGTTTCTCTCTTTTCATTGGCAGAATCCTTTTTCAGTGTTATGATATTCATAACATCCATATGCACCAGTCTATCTTCCTGTCAACTAACAGAACTCTGCTGGTTGTCCTGGTAACAGATACCAGTCTATCTTCCTGCCAACTAACAGAACTCTGCTGGTTGTCCTGGTAACAGATACCAGTGGGTAGATCTATTTAATTTGTTCAAACTAAACTACAGCACTTACTTTGATGTGTCAAATCTGATCCTTTCTTCTCGTCTCCTCCTCTCACAGTTCCACTCAGCCCCGTTGTTTTCCTGCAGTCCACCAGCAGCAAAGACAACCTCTTCATACCCAGCAGTAAGGCGCTACCGGGAGAGGCACTACACACGGACTCCGGGAGGGAGGAAGGGCTAGCGTTGTCCTGGTAACCATAAAGAGGGGACACAGACACATATCATTATGGATGCTGATGTCACTGTTGTCATAAAGTGCTTTACAGAAACCCAGCCCAGACCCCGATAGAGCAAGCTGTATGCTAGAACAAACCAAGCTGTACCATCTGGTGTTCTGATCTGGAGAGACTCTTCTCTGCCTCGTCAGCATCAGGATGTTGTTGAGGCTCCCCAGAGGATCCACGATAGTAACGTCTCTCTCCTGTGTGAACGAGAACAGCAAACAGACGTAAACTTATGACCATCTATTACAATCAAGAGGCATGAATATGTCTAAAATGGCCTTTTTCATCATGATTTTGTTAAATATTGTTTGTGTTGCAAATGTATAGGGTCAATTCCAATTCTCTCCACTGGGATTATCTGCCTCTAACCCTATTACAGGGGCTGAGTCACCGGCTTACTGGTGCTCTTTCATGCCGTCCCTAGGAGGGGTGCGTCACTTGAGTGGGTTGAGTCACTGACGTGATCTTCCTGTCTGGGTTGGCGCTCCCCCTTGGGTTGTGCCGTGGCGGAGATCTTTGTGGGCTATACTCGGCCTTGTCTCAGGATGGTAAGTTGGTGGTTGAAGATATCCCTCTAGTGGTGTGGGGGCTGTGCATTGGCAAAGTGGGTGGGGTTATATCCTTCCTGTTTGGCCCTGTCCGGGGGTATCATCGGAGGTGGTCACAGTGTCTCCTGACCCCTCCTGTCTCAGCCTCCAGTATTTATGCTGCATTAGTTTATGTGTCGGGGGGCTAGTGTCAGTTTGTTATATCTGGAGTACTTCTGTCTTATCCAGTGTCCTGTGTGAATTTAAGTATGCTCTCTCTAATTCTCTCTTTCTCTCGGAGGACCTGAGCCCTAGGACCATGCCTCAGGACGACCTGACATGATGACTCCTTGCTGTCCCCAGTCCACCTGGCCGTGCTGCTGCTCCAGTTTCAACTGTTCTGCCTGCGGCTATGGAACCCTGACCTGTTCACCGGACGTGCTACCTGTCCCAGACCTGCTGTTTTCAACTCTCTAGAGACAGCAGGAGCGGTAGAGATACTCTTAATGATCGGCTATGAAATGCCAACTGACATTTACTCCTGAGGTGCAGCACCCTCGACAACTACTGTGATTATTATTATTTGACCATGCTGGTCATTTATGAACATTTGAACATCTTGGCCATGTTCTGTTATAATCTCCACACGGCACAGCCAGAATCATTAGATGCTACAGTCCTCCTGTAAGACTCCATAATGTTTATCATTAGATGCTACAGGCCTCCTTTAAGACTCCATCATGTCTCATCATTAGATGCTACAGTCCTCTAAGACTCCATAATGTTTCATCATTAGATGCTACAGTCCTCCTTTAACTTCTTGTCACTACAGGGGGTGCTGTTTCAACTTCGACATTTTGCATCTCCAAATTAAACTGCCTCGTACTCAATTCTTGCTCGTACAATATGCATATTATTATTACAATCTCTAGTTTCTAAAACCGTTTGAATTATGTCTGTGGGTGAACCAGAACTCTTTCTGCAGCGAAATCCATGACAGGACATGCGAAGCTCTGAAAAATAGTCTCTGATCTCGAATCAGTTTAAAACTCTGTGTATGCCCTATGGATGGAAATGAATTGCACCCGCCTTCCCCTGGATGTCAGTAACCAATGAGAAGTGGAATGGCGTCTCTACGTGTTTGTCAGAGTTTATAAAAGGCAATGGAGTCAGATGTACCTTCTTTTGGACGCTCGCCAGGACGCAATAGAGGATATCAGAATGGCATGCTCAAAAGCTCTCGTTATTGACCAAAGATATGTCCGTCTGTGATTTAATTCGAAATAGGTGTTAGAAACATCATAACGAAGTTATTTGAAACCGATTTATATCAGTTTATGCGAGTATATTGCTATTTTTCGGAATTTCCTTAGTATTGCGTTTGAGGATTTGGACATGTGTGTGCCGTGTAGCTATCGTTAGCTGCTAGTTCCGAAGTTGAAGAGGTCGTTTTACAACAAAGCAACGATTCTTTTGGACAAAGGACACCAAGCCCAAGATACTGATGGAAGCTCGTCCAAAAGTAAGAGTTATTTATGATTTTATTCCGTATTTATGTGGAAAAATGTAAACGCAGTTGTCGGCCATTGTTGCGGCACTAGTCTGGCTGTAACGCACACTGGATGTCTAGAAACGTTAATTTTAAAAATCTAAATCAGCGGTTGCATTAATAACTAATGCATCTTTCATTAGCTGTCCAACCTGTATTTTTTTAGTCAATCTAATCGATAGATAATCGTAAACTTACGTGCCTTTCCAAGATGGCGCCGGCCAGAATTCATGCCATGTTTTGACAGATTACATTGCACAACCACGATTTGTGATGCTAAATATGCACATTTTCGAACAAACTCTATATGCATTGTGTAATATGATGTTACAGGACTGTCATCTGAAGAATTCTGAGAAGGTTAGTGAAAAAATTTATATATTTTGGTGGCGATAACGTTATCGCTCTCTTTGCCTTGAATAAATGCCGGGGTGATGTTAGCTCATGTGGTATGCTAATATAACGATATATTGTGTTTTCGCTGTAAAACACTTAGAAAATCTGAAATATTGTCTGGATTCACAAGATGTTGGGCTTTCATTTGCTGTACGCTGTGTATTTTTCTGAAATGTTTTAAGATGAGTAATTAGGTAATACACGTTGCTCTCTGTAGTTATTCTAGTCGCTTTGGGTGAGTTTTGTGATAGTGGCTGCAATGGTAAACTGTGATTTATACCTGAAAAATGCACATTTTTCTAAAAAAACATATGCTATACGATAAATATGTTATCAGACTGTCATCTTATGAAGTTGTTTCTTGGTTAGTGGCTATATATATCTTTATTTAGTCGAATTTGTGATAGCTACTGATGGAGTAAAAAACTGGTGGAGTAAAAAAAGTGGTGTCTTTTGCTATGGTGGTTAGCTAATAGATTTACATATTGTGTCTTCCCTGTAAAACATTTTAAAAATCAGTAATGATGGCTGGATTCACAAGATCTGTATCTTTCATCTGGTGTCTTGGACTTGTGATTTCATGAACATTTGATTATATGATATCCCTGTAGCTGTAGGCTAGGCTATGCTAGTCAGCTTTTGTGATGGGGGGGATTCCGGATCCGGGGTTGGTAGCAATGAAAGGTTAAGACTCCATAATGTTTCATCATTAGATGCTACAGTCCTCCTTCAAGACTCCATCATGGTTCATCATTAGATGCTACAGTCCTCCTTTACGACTCCATAATGTTTCATCATTAGATGCTACAGTCCTCCTTTAAGACCCTATCATGTTTAGAATGTGTCTGGAAGCGCTACTCTATCTATTGTACTCTTATCCTTTCGGTTGTAATAATATTTAATAATAATGTTATACTAAGTAATAATTAACTTTAATAACTAGGGTTAATACCTGCCAGGCGCACCAACAAAATCTTTCTTTAACCCCCTCTAACAATACCGCTACAGAATTAGCATAGTAGGCCATGTAACTGAAGGTAATCTGAAATATTTAGAACTAACTTATTCCTTGCCACCCATTCTGAAACTAACTGCAGCTCTTTGTTAAGTGTTGCTGTCATTTCAGTTGCTGTGGTAGCTGACGTGTACAGTGTTGAGTCATCCGCATACATAGACACACTGGCTTTACTCAAATGTCGTTGGCATGTCGTTGGTAAAGATTGAAAAAAGTAGGTGCCAAACAGCTGCCCTGGGGAATTCCTGATTCTACCTTGATTTTGTTGTACAGGCTTCCATTAATGAACACTCTCTGTTAGACAGGTAACTCTGGGGTGGTAGGCCAGTAACCGAAAGATTGTTGGATTCCCGAGCTGACAAGGTAAAACTTTGTTGTTCTGTCCCTGAACAAGGCTGTTCACTGTTCCTAGGCCGTCATTGAAAATAAGAATTTGTTCTTAACTGACTTGCCTAGTTAAATAAAGGTTACATTTTAAAATATATTATTAAAAAATGTATCCACAATATAGCAGGGGGTGTAAGGCCATACGTCTTTTTCAGCAGCAGACTACGATCGATAATGTCAAAAGCCGCACTGAAGTCTAACAAAACTTGCTTGTTGAATGTCCTTCCCTATAAGCTGAAAGTCTATATTTGTTTACTGTAAAATAGCATTGTATCTGGCCAAACTATTTTTTTCCAAAAATGTAAGGGTTGGTAATACGCTGATTACTGGCTTAAATAGCCGACCAAAGGGAGCTTTACTATTCTTGGGTAGTGGAATGTCTTTAGCTTCCCTCCAGGCCTGACGGCACACAATTTCTAGTAGGCTTAAATTAAAGACAAGGCAAATAGGAGTGGCAATATCGGCCGCTATTATCCTCAATCATTTTCCATCCACGTTGTCAGACACCAGTGACATGTCATTGTTGCTTTTTTTGCCCAAAATGTCATTGAAGATGCTCCAAAGATTTTTACTATCATTCTTCATGTCATTTATCTTTGTTTCATAGTGTAGTTTCTTCTTCTTTTTATTCAGTTTAGTCACATGATTTCTCAATTTGCAATACGTTTGCCAATCAGTTATTCAGCTAAACCTATTTGCCATCTCTTTTGCCTCCTTCATACCATTTTTTAAATTCCTCATCAATCCACGTGGATTTAACAGTGTTTACAGTAATATTCTTAATGGGTACATGCTTATTAGTAACTGGGATAAGCATTTTCAAATGTGTCAAGGGCAGCGTCTGGTTGCTCATCATTACACACCACGGACCAAAAAATATTATTTACTTCAACAACATAGGAATCACTACAAAACTTATTGTATGAACTCTATTACACAATATTAGGCCCAGCCTTTGGAACTGTGGTTTTCCTAGACATGGCTACTATATTGTGATCACTACTACTGATGGATCTGGATACTGCTTTCAAACACATTTCTGCAGCATTAGTAAAGATATGATCAAAACATTTTGATGATTTCATTCCTCTACTGTTTGTAGCTACCCTGGTAGGTTTACTGATAACCTGAACCAGGTTGACAGCACTGGTTACAGTTTGAAGCTTTCTCTTGAGTGTGCAGCCTGATCACAGCTTTCCTCCAGTATTAGTTAATTAATTAACAGTGTCTGGAGTTTAGTTTGCCTGTTCAACAGTCTTGTAAAGATAGGGGGGGTTGACTGGGACAGGCAATGTAACAGCCATAATGTTTTAAGGAAAAGTTTTTGTAAAACAATCACCTTACATTGGATCATCTTTTAACTTTCTCTCTAAAGCTAACTTTCATCAAGGTTTTATATGGTCTATTGGTTTCTCTCTTTTCATTGGCAGAATCCTTTTTCAGTGTTATGATATTCATAACATCCATATGCACCAGTCTATCTTCCTGTCAACTAACAGAACTCTGCTGGTTGTCCTGGTAACAGATACCAGTCTATCTTCCTGTCAACTAACAGAACTCTGCTGGTTGTCCTGGTAACAGATACCAGTGGGTAGATCTATTTAATTTGTTCAAACTAAACTACAGCACTTACTTTGATGTGTCAAATCTGATCCTTTCTTCTCGTCTCCTCCTCTCACAGTTCCACTCAGCCCCGTTGTTTTCCTGCAGTCCACCAGCAGCAAAGACAACCTCTTCATACCCAGCAGTAAGGCGCTACCGGGAGAGGCACTACACACGGACTCCGGGAGGGAGGAAGGGCTAGCGTTGTCCTGGTAACCATAAAGAGGGGACACAGACACATATCATTATGGATACACCTGCATTGCTTGCTGTTTGGGGTTTTAGGCTGGGTTGCTGTACAGCACTTTGAGATATCAGCTGATGTACGAAGGGCTTTATAAATACATTTGATTTGATTTAGAATGCCCCGTTAAAACAATACATTAAATCAAGAACTTCACAGTGCCCCTGTTTTTAAGACAGTACTCACCGTTTGTAATCTGATCTTCAGCCTCCTCCTTTTTCACTCCCAAAACGTCTTCCTCCTCTTTTATTGAGATAGCCTCCTCTTCCTCTTTTACTCTAAAAGGTTCTTGCTCTTCTTTCACTACATTCTCTTCTTTCAATGTTATGGCATCTTCCTCCTTTTTGATTCTGAAAGTTTCCACCTCCTCCTCTTCCACTTTGACAACCTCTTTCCCATCTTCCTCTTTCACTGTAATATCATCCTCTTCTTCTTTCAATGTGATAGCTTCCTCTTCCTCCTTTTTCATCCTTAAAGCTTCTTCCTCTCCTTTCACCAGAACTTCTTTCTCCGTCGAGCTTAGTGAACTCATGCTCCGGTCGATTAGCCTAGTGCATTATCAATTTACCACATTTGATAATTTAACAAGCAAATTACGTTTAAATGAACTAGTAGATAAGTAAACAGAATTATATTCAAAACACTAAGAGTAAAATACACAAGATTGGTCTAAAGCGCTTCAATGTTTCGGTTTTTAGGTTCGCTAGCAAATCACCACGTTGGTTGAATCAGAAGCCTTTTGTCGCTGTTGAAGAAGCCTCCAGTTCCGTCCACTAGATTATACGTCACGCAAGCAGCATCCCCTGAAAGACTCAAATCGCCATCTGCTGACTGGAGTGGGTAACGCAGATTGGAAAAATATTAATTACAATGGTAATTCTTGCAAGCAATGTCATGAGAGCTAATACAAATAAAAATAAACAGATGTTATGTTTTCTCTTACTTCTTACAGCCAATACTTTACTCCAGGGCTGACCTGCCCTTTAGGTAGGATTAGGTGACAGATTCTAGAGTTTTCATTTTTATGTCATAGTTATTCTGAACCCACTGCCTGCAAGTCGTCTAAATTAGCCTAAGTGATTTGTATTTTCCTTCAACTTTCTGAAGAGGAAAAAGCCCTGAAATGCCCCTGTCTGACTGCATTTGTCTACCACTATGTTTAGCTGTTGGGCGGTTATGCTAATGACAACCATCTTCTGGATGATAGAAAAGCTTTCCCACAAACCTTGTCAATTAAATGTTAACTACAAAGTAGTCTATGCCTACCTGGCAGAATGATATCATGATTATTTGCATCAATCCAGTTGTGATTTGTTCAGCAGACTCTGCAATCACATGTGTGCTACAGAGACACCACTAACCAAGCAAGGCTCTTGCTGGTGCCACTTGAATTAAAGGGTATCTACAAACAAAAATGAACATTTCTTAGATTTTTCTCAGACTTTAAAAGTGGTCTCCTGATGTGGTTTAAGTATTGTTGTGGACTTAGAACATCCAATGTTGTTGTTTTTCTATTAACAGTGTGATTTAGAGAGAAAAACAGAAAAACAGGGACAAATGTGAAACCTGGAAAAACTAAACAGAGAAAATGGAATTAGGTTAAAAAAAGAAAAGACAACGGATTTGATACAGATGTTATATATAGATAGAGATGTTATAGGGCCCTAAGTATTCTATTCAGTTTCTCTCATTACTGGATTATCTAGGAATAGTGTAGAGTAACAGCTATATCCTGAAGTGACCTTTAACCTCCCTGCTCCTCAATACTTCTTCCACTGGATCAAATCTTCAGTCAAGTAGGATACATGATAGTGGCAACACATGGAGTTGGGTTGGATATAGTCATGGTAGGATACATGATAGTGGCAACACATGGAGTAGGGTTTGATATAGTCATGGTAGGATACATGATAGTGGTAACACATGGAGTTGGGTTGGATATAGTCATGGTAGGATACATGATAGTGGAAACACATGGAGTAGGGTTGGATATAGTCATGGTAGGATACATGATAGTGGCAACACATGGAGTAGAGTTGGATATAGTCATGGTAGGATACATGATAGTGGCAACACTTGGAGTAGGGTTGATATAGTCATGGTAGGATACATGATAGTGGTAACACATGGAGTTGGGTTGGATATAGTCATGGTAGGATACATGATAGTGGAAACACATGGAGTAGGGTTGGATATAGTCATGGTAGGATACATGATAGTGGCAACACATGGAGCTGGGTGGGATATAGTCATGGTAGGATACATGATAGTGGCAACACATGGAGTAGGGTTGGATATAGTCATGGTAGGATACATGATAGTGGCAACACATGTAGCTGGGTTTGATATAGTCATGGTAGGATACATGATAGTGGCAACACATGGAGTAGGGTTGGATATAGTCATGGTAGGATACATGATAGTGGTAACACATGGAGTTGGGTTGGATATAGTCATGGTAGGATACATGATAGTGGAAACACATGGAGTAGGGTTGGATATAGTCATGGTAGGATACATGATAGTGGCAGCACATGGAGCTGGGTTGGATATAGTCATGGTAGGATACATGATAGTGGCAGCACATGTAGTTGGGTTGGATATAGTCATGGTAGGATACATGATAGTGGCAGCACATGTAGTTGGGTTGGATATAGTCATGGTAGGATACATTGAGCGACAAGATGTTCTTTACTATTCGGCCATCAGATTTGCCACCAATGCTCCTTATAGGACACCTCACTGCACTCTATACTCCTCTGTAAACTGGTCATCTCTGTATACCAGTCGCAAGATCCACTGGTTTAATGCTTATTTATAAAACCCTCTTAGGCCTCACTCACCCCTATCTAAGATATCTACTGCAGCCCTCATCCTCCACATACAACACCCGTTCTGCCAGTCACATTCTGTTAAAGGTCCCCAAAGGACCTTTATGTTGTGTTGTTTTCATGTGGTGTTGCTACCATGTTGTTGTTATGTGGTGTTGCTACCATGTTGTTTTCATGTTCTGTTGCTACCATGTTGTTGTCATGTTCTGTTGCTACCATGTTGTTGTCATGTTGTGTTGCTACAACGTTGTTGTCATGTGGTGTTGCTACCATGTTGTTGTCATGTGGTGTTGCTACCATGTTGTTGTCATGTGGTGTTGCTACCATGTTGTTGTTATGTGGTGTTGCTACCATGTTGTTGTCATGTGGTGTTGCTACCATGTTGTGTTGCTACCATGTTGTTGTCATGTGGTGTTGCTACCATGTTGTGTTGCTACCATGTTGTGTTGCTACCATGTTGTTGTCATGTTGTGTTGCTACCATATTGTTGTTATGTGGTGTCGCTACCAAGTTGGTGTCATGTGGTGCTTCTACCATGTTGTTGTTATGTGGTGTTGCTACCATGTTGTTGTTATGTGGTGTTGCTACCATGTTGTGTTGCTGCCATGTTGTTGTTATGTGGTGTTGCTACCATGTTGTGCTGCTACCATGTTGTTGTTATGTTGTGTTGCTACCATGTTGTGTTAGGACCATGTTGTTGTCATGTGGTGCTGCTACCATGTTGTGTTGCTACCATGTTGTTGTCATGTTGTGTTTCTACCATGTTGTGTTTCTACCATGTTGTGTTGCTACCATGTTGTTGTCATGTGGTGTCGCTACCATGTTGTGTTGCTACCATGTTGTTGTCATGTTGTGTTGCTACCATGTTGTTGTTATGTGATGTTGCTACCATGTTGTTGTCATGAGGTTTTTCCACCTTGTTGGTGTTATGTGGTGCTTCTACCATGTTGTTGTTTTGTGGTGCTGCTACCATGTTGTCCTGCGACCATGTTGTTGTCATGTTGTGTTGCTACCATGTTGTTGTTATGGTGTGTTGCTACCATGTTGTCATGTTGTGTTGCTACCATGTTGTGATGCTACCATGTTGTGTTGGTACCATGTTGTGTTGCTACCATGTTGTTGTTATGGTGTGTTGCTACCATGTTGTCATGTTGTGTTGCTACCATGTTGTGATGCTACCATGTTGTGTTGCTACCATGTTGTTGTTATGTTGTGTTGCTACCATGTTGTTGTCATGTGGTGTTGCTACCATGTTGTGTTTACGCCATGTTGTGTTGCTACCATGTTGTTGTCATGTGGTGTTGGTACCATGTTGGTGTTATGTGGTGTTTTTACCATGTTGTGTTGTAACCATGTTGTGTTGCTACCATGTTGTTGTCATGTGGTGTTGCTACCATGTTGTGTTGGTACCATGTTGTGTTTCCGCCATGTTGTATTGCTACCATGTTGTTGTTATGTGGTGTTGCTACCATGTTGTTGTCATGTGGTGTTGCTACCATGTTGTTGTTATGTGGTGTTGCTACCATGTTGTTGTTATGTGGTGTTGCTACCATGTTGTTTTCATGTTCTGTTGCTACAACGTTGTTGTCATGTGGTGTTGCTACCATGTTGTTGTCATGTGGTGTTGCTACCATATTGTTTGTCATGTGGTGTTGCTACCATGTTGTTGTCATGTGGTGTTGCTACCATGTTGTTGTCATGTGGTGTCGCTACCATGTTGTTGTCATGTGGTTTTGCTACCTTGTTGGTGTCATGTGGTGCATCTACCATGTTGTTGTCATGTGGTGTTGCTACCATGTTGTCCTGCTACCATGGTGTGTTGCTACCATGTTGTTGTCATGTTGTGTTGCTACCATGTTGTTGTTATGTGGTGTCGCTACCATGTTGTGTTGCTACCATGTTGTGTTGCTACCATGTTGTTGTCATGTGGTGCTTCTACCATGTTGTTGTTATGTGGTGTTGCTACCATGTTGTGTTGCTACCATGTTGTTGTTATGTTGTGTTGCTACCATGTTGTGTTAGGACCATGTTGTTGTCATGTGGTGCTGCTACCATGTTGTGTTGCTACCATGTTGTTGTCATGTTGTGTTTCTACCATGTTGTGTTTCTACCATGTTGTGTTGCTACCATGTTGTGTTTCTACCATGTTGTGTTGCTACCATGTTGTTGTCATGTGGTGTCGCTACCACGTTGTTGTCATGTGTTGCATCTACCATGTTGTTGTCATGTGGTGTTGCTACCATGTTGTGTTGCTACCATGTTGTTGTCATGTCGTGTTGCTACCATGTTGTTGTTATGTGATGTTGCTACCATGTTGTTGTCATGAGGTTTTTCCACCTTGTTGGTGTTATGTGGTGCCTCTACCATGTTGTTGTTTTGTAGTGCTGCTACCATGTTGTCCTGCTACCATGTTGTTGTCATGTGGTGTTGCTACCATGTTGTGTTGCTACCATGTTGTTGTTATGGTGTGTTGCTACCATGTTGTGATGGTACCATGTTGTGTTGCCACCATGTTGTTGTCATGTGGTGTTGCTACATGTAATAATAACATGTATGATTTATATAAAGTTCTTTAGTAACAAAACATTAGTGACATAATTTTGTATTTATTATTACATAGTAAACTTTAATAATTGTAATATGTATGTTTAAATGACTGTACTAAAGTTTTTGAATAAAATAAAAGGTTTGAAATGAAATGTAATTTACTTTCAATTAATTTAAATCTCTCTCCCTCTGTCTCACCCCTTGGCTGGGAATGTTAAACGTCAAGAAGATGTGAATCTAGGGGGGCTCTTGCACACAGGGGAACTATATGTACACAAAATAACTAACAACCTGGACCCCGAGGTGTCTTTCAAAACATATGTTTTACAAACGACCTAAACAGATCATTTTTACCCTTTCCTTTGAAGGTTCATCAATGTTCAAGATGTTCAAGATGTTTTTTAACTTAATATGACGTGGAAACAACGTTTATTCAACCAGTGGGAAGTAATGCGTATTGTGTGTAGATTGCTGAGGAAATTGTTTCATTTAACACATTTTTTAATAAGGCTGTAACATAACAAAATGGGAAAAAGTCAAGGGGTCTGAATACTTTCCAAAGAAACTGTAAGTGATTGAGGAGAGAGCATAATTGCTATATTCTAATTAAAACCATTGACCCATAAGGGAACATATGACCAAAGCAATGCGTGACCCATACAGAATTAAACAAATATTAATCTCAATGAGAAATATAATTAAATAAACAAACATTTGCATAACCAAAGACATGAAAACTGGTAGAGAACATTGTATTTAGCTAGGATTTCATATGGCCAGGAAGGTTACTGAGAATAACAATAGACAATAGTTAATGTTGCTAGTTTAGGGATGAAGATAGTGAAGGTTCATTATGTTAAAGATGTTTTTTATTTTGATGTGGAAACAATGTTTATTGGAAAGTAAAACAAAGAACTCTTCATTAAAACAATGATAAATAGCAATCCGTGGGAGAGTTGTGGTGGATATTATAAAATAAGGATCTGCTGGAGTCCAAGTCAAACCAAGATTCTTTATTTCTGAGCTCAGAGAGAATAACAGAGTTTGGTATATGAGATGGAAGGAAGTTCCATGCAATAAGGGCCCTATATAATACTGTACGCTTTCTTGAATTTGTTCTGGAAACTTGGGGACTGTGAAAAGACCCCCGGTGGCATGTCTGGTGGGATAAGTGTGTGTGTCAGAGCTGTGTGTAAGTTGACTTGTAAGAACTTTGATGATATCTCTACATTATGTACAATGATTCATGTGTTGCTTTAGCTTGAGATTAAGAATCAGTGGTTGACACCTTGCAAGTGAATGAAAACGTGCCGCTCTGTTCTGGGCCAGCTGCAGCTTTACTAGGTCTTTCCTTGCAGCACTGGACCACACGACTGGACAATAATCAAGATTAGACAAAACTAGAGCCTCTAGAACTTGCTTTTTGGAGTGTGGTGTCCAAAAATTAGAGCATCTCTTTATTGCAGCTAAACCTCTCCCCATCTTTACAACCATTGCATCTATATGTTTTGACCGTGACAGTTTACAATCTAAGGTAATGCCAAGTAATTTTAGTCTCCTCAACTTGTTCAAGTCACACAATTCATTACATGATTCAGCTGAGGTCTAGAACTTAATAAGGAATGATTTGTACCAAATACAATGCTCTTAGTTTTAGAGATGTTCAGTACCAGTTTATTAGTGACTTCATTAGCTGTGGTTGCTGATGCGTATATCGTTGAATCATCAGCATACATGGGCACACATGCTTTGTTTAATGCCAGTGGCAGGTCATTGGTAAGAATAGAAAAGAGTAGAGGGCCTAGAGAGCTGCCCTGAAGTACATTACACTTTATATGTTTGACATTAGAGAAGCTTCCATTAAAAACCCTCTGAGTTCTAGTAGATAGATAGCTCTGAATCCACATTATGGCAGAGGTTGAAAAGCCATAGCAGTCATTTGTGTCAGTGCAGCACATGTTGAGTGCCCTTCTCTATAAGCATGCTGAAAGTCTGTTGTTAATTTGTTTACAGAAAAATATCATTGTATTTGGTCAAACACAATTTTTCCCAACAGTTTGCTAAGAGCTGGCAGCAAGCTTATAGGTCTGCTCTTAGAACCAGTAAAGGCCGCTTTACCATTCTTGGGTAGTGGAATTACTTTGGCTTTCCTCCAGGCCTGAGGATAAAAGACTTTCTTCTAGGCTAAAAATATGACAGATAGGAGTGGCTATAGAGTCAGCTACTGTCCTCAGTAGCTTCCCATCTAAGTTGTCAATGTCATTATTGATCGATAACAATTTTTCCACCTCTCCCACACTAACTTTACAAAATGTAATACTTGCACTGCTTTTCTTTCATTATGATTTTTTAGTTTTTTTCCCCCATCATTCTTTATATCATTGATCTTGGCTTCCTAATAAGGTGTATTATTTTGTTGAGTTTGGTCACATAATTTCTCAATTTGCAGTACGTAAGCCAGCCAGACTTATTAGCCACTCCTTTTGCCCCAACTCTTTCAAACATACAGTTTTTAACTTCCTCATCAATCCATGGAGCCTTAACAGTTCTAACAGTCAGTTTCTTAACAGGTACATGTTTATCAATAATTGGAAGAAGCAATTTCATATGGTTCCCCACAGTCTGAGCTTTTGTAAGCCTTCTCCTCTATGTGCAGTCTCATGTGTTCTTTCAGGCTTCCTAAATGGGCAAAAGCTTTGCACCTGGGAGGAGTGGAAAGGCTTCTCCCCGTTGTGTATTATCTTATGTTGGTTGAGGTTGCTTTTCTGGTTAAAACTCCTTCCACACTGGGAGCAGTGTTAAGGCTTCTCCCCTGTGTCAATTTTCTCATGAGCTTTCAGGTTGCTTAATTGGTTAAAACTCTTTCCACACTGGGAGCAGTGGTAAGGCTTCTCACCTGTGTGTATTATCTCATTAACTTTCAAGTTCCTTAAATGGTTAGAACTCTTTCCACATTGGGAGTAGTGGTAAGGCTTCTCCCCTGTGTGTATTCTCATGTTTTTTCAGATCCCCTGACTGGTTGAAAAACTTTCCACACTGTGAGCAGTGGTAAGGCTTCTCACCTGTGTGTATTCTCTCGTGTTGTTTCAGGCTCCTTAATAACCTCTTATGGCTGCAACCCTTGTTCTCAATTTCCGCCTGAAGACATACCCTAATCTAACTGCCTGTAGCTCATGCCTAGAAGCAAGGATATGCATATTCTTGGTATCATTTGAAAGGAAACACTCTGAAGTTTGTGGAAATGTTAATTGAATGTAGGAGAATATAACACAATAGATCTGGTAGAAGAAAATACAAGGAAATAAACTTACGTTTTCTGTTTTTATTGTTGTAGCATCATTTTTCACATGTACTGGAATAGCCAAACAGTCAGATAGGATGCTGGGGACAATTTAGATGGAGAATACAACTGTACAGGGCAACTGTAGTTGTGCAAAGTTTTAGACTGATAACTTCAGGAATGGGTGAGCTACAAGACATTTAGCATGAAGTCACCCAGGTGTCCCACACAAGTTGCCCAAATGTACCCAAGTGGCCAAATTGGTGAAATGATATATAACTATATACAACAGTGCAAATAACTATATACAACATATCAAAAAGCAATTCTAACACACCAACAAAAAAAAATAAGAAAAAAATATATATATTATAAAAAAATTAAAAAAACAGGAGTAGAGTCTTTGGAGGTCCTCTACACAATATTTTGCTGTCTGTGCCATGTCCCATAGCAGTCTCTTTCTGAGTTAAAGCAGAGGCAAACTGAACACGTGGTGCAGATGATGGGGGACTTCATGTGACACAGAACACAACGACGCCTCCATGCTGTGGCCTTTTGTCCATGAGGCACAGTCATGCCTGCAGTAATGAACTGTGGCATATGAACACCACTGGAGGCAGGAGTAGAGGGGGCTGAGGTAGAGGGGGCAGAGGTAGAGGGGGCAGAGGTAGAGGGGGCAGAGGTAGAGGGGGCAGAGGTAGAGGGGGCAGAGGTAGAGGGGGCAGAGGTAGAGGGGGCAGAGGTAGAGGGGGCAGAGGTAGAGGGGGCAGAGGTAGAGGGGGCAGAGCGTGATGCAGTGGACTTTGTGCGATAGTCAGCAAGCTCCTGGATGAGCAGCTCCCTGAAGGCTAGCTGTGCGATGGGGGGCTGTCCACAGCTCTTCGCCATTTCCTTCTGCAGGATGAAGGAATTCACCACAGCAATGTCAATGAAATGGTAAAACAATGTCTTGTACCACTTCTTTGTCTTATGTAGAACATTGTAGTACCCTATCAGTGCGTCTGATAGGTCTACACCTCCCATGCTCTTGTTGTAGTCCTTGATGGCTGCAGGAATGGGGACATTTTTGGTGGTCCATGCACCCATGGCGTCTTTCACACGCCTACTGACATGGTCGCCACTGAAGGGCTTGTGAATAGTGGAGCACATCACCACCTCTCTGGTGTCCATCCACTTCACAAACAGCAGGCCATCTTCACGGATCCATCGCATGGTCCCCCGCTCAGCCCGCTTAGGCATGTCATTTACCTTGGTCTTCGGAAAGCCCACACTGTTGGTCCGAATAGTGCCACAAGCCCACACCTCCCGCTTCCTCAGGTCTGCAAACAGGGTAGGGCTTGTGTAAAAGTTGTCCACAAAGAGTTTGTAGCCCTTCCCCAGCAGTTGGAAATCCAATAACTCCATCACAGAGTCATAGCTAAGTCCTTTACCAGTCGCACAAGTGTTCTTCCCCTCATAGACAAAGAAATTGCATGTGTATGCACACCCAGAATCAGCCAAAACAAACAGCTTGTAACCCCACTTAGTTGGCTTGTTACGCATGTATTGTTTTAGGCCAATTCTGGCCTTTGATGCTACCATCCTCTCATCTATGGACAAGTTCTGTGCGGGCTGAAAATGGGTCTTGCAAGCCTCAACCATGCTGGCGTAGAGAGGTTTGACTTTGCAGAGCCTGTCAAACCGTGCGGTGCCTCTCCTCCTGTCATTCTCCTCATCAACTTCTGGGTCACTAATGTGAAGCGCCCGTGAGATATTTAAAAACCTTGTAGAGGACATGACAGTGGGGGGGAAAGGCAGTTGATATAGTGAGGATGTTTTCCAGTAATCCTTTAGGGTTTTCAACTTCACCAGCCCCATGTAAATTACCAGTGAAAAGTAGCAGAAAATGTCTGACATGGAAATGGGCTTCCATTCCTGTTTCTTTCCTGCTTGCTTCCTAGCCCCATACTTGTTAGTATTGCAAACAAGGGAATCAACAACTGCCGGGGTGAAAAACAGTTGGAAAAGTTGCATCGGGCTATACTTCGATGTCATATCGAGCTGAGGTCCGGGTTGTCTTTTAGGTCGGAAAATTGGAGCACGGGGCTCCACATCTTCCTCCAGCACAGAGTGCCATTGCCCCTCTACCTCTCTACCAGCAGGTTCCACACTTCCCTTCCTCCGCTTCTTTGTTACCCTCTTCCCACCTCTAGATGGCCGGGCGGGGGTAGGTGTGGAGCCGGAGACAGCAGGAGTCCGGCTGGATGAACCCGCTTCAGTGGGGGATGGGCACCATGGCAGCGGAGGCTCCCAGTCGGAGACGCTATCACTGTGAAAGAAAACATTTAAACAAATATTTGTATTGTATGAGCCTTTTCACATCACATAAAATAAACAGATTAAATTGTATAGAATACTTCACTAAGTTGAAGTGCTGTTCCATTCAACTGCGGCCATTGTTGTGGGCCTGTCCTCCCCCCAACAGCACCCAATGGCTATTTCATATGGAAAGTGAGAGGAGTAGCAGGCGCAGTGGCCATTGTGTGTGTGTTTGCTGTTTTACACTATTCCATTTGGGGGAAAAAAGGAAAATATATACATCTGACATGGAATATATATATATATATATATATATATATATATATATATATATATATATATATATATATATATATATATATATATATATACACACACACACACACACCCCCACCCAAGCAAACACACAAGTGGCCATGTGTGTGTGTTTTATGTTCGACTCCATTCTATTTGAATAAAAAATGGAAAATATATATATCTGACATGGAATATACACTGCTCAAAAAAATAAAGGGAACACTTAAACAACACAATGTAACTCCAAGTCAATCACACTTCTGTGAAATCAAACTGTCCACATAGGAAGCAACACTGATTGACAATAAATTTCACATGCTGTTGTGCAAATGGAATAGACAAAAGGTGGAAATTATAGGCAATTAGTAAGACACCCCCAAAAAAGGAATGGTTCTGCAGGTGGTGACCACACACCACTTCTCAGTTCCTATGCTTCCTGGCTGATGTTTTGGTCACTTTTGAATGCTGGCGGTGCTCTCACTCTAGTGGTAGCATGAGACGGAGTCTACAACCCACACAAGTGGCTCAGGTAGTGCAGCTCATCCAGGATGGCACATCAATGCGAGCTGCCGCAAGAAGGTTTGCTGTGTCTGTCAGCGTAGTGTCCAGAGCATGGAGGCGCTACCAGGAGACAGGCCAGTACATCAGGAGACGTGGAGGAGGCGGTAGGAGGGCAACAACCCAGCAGCAGGACCGCTACCTCCGCCTTTGTGCAAGGAGGTGCACTGCCAGAGCCCTGCAAAATGACCTCCAGCAGGCCACAAATGTGCATGTGTCAGCATATGGTCTCACAAGGGGTCTGGGGATCTCATCTCGGTACCTAATGGCAGTCAGGCTACCTCTGGCGAGCACATGGAGGGCTGTGCGGCCCCACAAAGAAATGCCACCCCACACCATGACTGACCCATCGCCAAACCGGTCATGCTGGAGGATGTTGCAGGCAGCAGAACGTTTTCCACGGCGTCTCCAGACTCTGTCACGTCTGTCACATGTGCGTGTGAACCTGCTTTTATCTGTGAAGAGCACAGGGCGCCAGTGGCAAATTTGCCAATCTTGGTGTTCTCTGGCAAATGCCAAACGTCCTGCACGGTGTTGGACTGTAAGCACAACCCCCACCTGTGGACGTCGGGCCCTCATCCCACCCTCATGGAGTCTGTTTCTGACTTTATATGTATATATATAAATCAAAAATATATATAAAATGAATATGCGACCATTTAAACAACTGCATTAGCATGAGAAGCAAAAACCTATTTTACTTACTGGTCTAAAAGTGGATCTTGTCCTTCCAAAAACATTTCTTCCGCGCTGGAATCATAACTGTGGTCACTCACTGAGTCCTCATCCATTCCTTCTGTGTCACTCTCCTGGTCAATTTCTGCAATAATATCATCAAAATGTTTATACTTGGACTGAGATTTAGCTTTTCCACTCTTAGTAGCCATGTTTAACTTTTTCAGATTTGAGAAGTTTGTAAAAGAGAACGAACTGCTGTGAAACGTAAACTACAGTGCGTCCTGTTTCCTTTCACCAGAGAATGAACTCTGTTGTGCACAGCTCCAGCATGATGGCTGTTTGTCCTACAAACGGCATTCACATACTGCTGGAAAGCCCAGCTCATTGGCTATCTAGCTAGGTTTCAAAACGATAGGTGGTCATTGGACCAAGACCCTTCATGGGCTAATTCAGGTGTTGTATAGCCAATACATCATGTAGAATGATGAAACAAGTTTGGTTGCCTTCTAGAGTGTCTGAAGATTGCACAGAAACCGAACTTGACCATGTTAAACAATGTTAGATTTCTAACAAAATTAGATTTCATAAAATTGTTTTGTTGCAAGTTGAGTCGGAATTCATGCAGAACGCTGTTTACAACATGGATGGTGTGAGGATATACAATACCATTCAAGAGTTCGGGGTCACTTAGAAATGTCCTTGTTTTTGAAAGAAAAGCTATTTTTTTGTCCATTTAAAATAACATCAATTTGATCATAAACACAGTGTAGACATTGTTAATGTTGTAAATGACTATTGTAGCTGGAAATGGCTGATTATCTACATAGGCGTACAGAGGCCCATTATCAGCAACCATCACTCCTGTGTTCCAATAGCACGTTGTGTTACCTAATCCAAGTTTATCATTTTAAAAGGCTAATTGATCCATTTTGAGCCTGTAATCAAACCCACAAATGCTGATGCTCCAGACACTCAACTGGTCTAAAGAAGGCCAGTTTTATTGCTTCTTTAAATCAGCATAACGGTTTTCAGCTGTGCTAACATAATTACAAAAGGGTTTTCTAATGATCAATTAGCCTTTTAAAATGATAAACTTGTATTAGGTAACAAAGTGCCATTGGGACACAGGAGTGATGGTTGCTGATAATGGGCCTCTGTACGCCTATGTAGATATTCCATAAAACAATCTGCCATTTCCAGCTACAACAGTCATTTACAACATTAACAATGTTTACACTGTATTTCTGATCAATTTGATGTTATTTTATTGGACAAAAAAATTGCCTTTCTTTCAAAAACGAGGACATTTCTAAGTGACCCCAAACTTTTCAACGGTAGTGTATATATAGAAATACACGTTTAAAATTTGTACCAATTGATTGGTGGAAAGAACAGGTGACTAAGTCAAACAAGATGTTTATTAGTCTGTGACAGCCCTACTAGTAAAAGATACCAGTCCATCTTCATGTCAACTAACAGAACTGTGCTGGTTGTCCTGGTAACAGATACCAGATCTATTGTATTTGTTCAAACTAAACTACAGCACTTACTTTGATGTGTCAAATCTGATCCTTTCTTCTCTCCTCCTCTCACAGTTCCACTCAGCCCCGTTGTTTTCCTGCAGTCCACCAGCTGCACAGACAACCTCTTCATACCCAGCAGTGAGGCGCTACCGGGAGAGGCATGACATGGGGACTCCGGGAGGGAGGAAGGGCTAGCATTGTCCTGGTAACCATAAAGAGGGGACAGACACATATAATTATGGATGCTTATGTCACTGTTGACATAAAGTGCTTTACAGAAACCCAGCCCAGACCCCGATAGAGCAAACTGTATACTAGACCAAACCAAGCTGTACCATCTGGTGTTCTGATCTGGAGAGACTCTTCTCTGACTCATCAGCATCAGGATGTTGTTGATGCTCCCCAGAGGATCCAGGATAGTCATGTCTCTCTCCTGTGTGAACGAGAACATCAAACAGATGGTAAACTTATGACCATCTATTGCAATTACATAGTGTTACAAGAGGCATGAATATATGTCTAAAAAGGGCCTAAATTAGCCACTTTAATTATGCTTTTTCTTTTTTTGTGATCAGTGGTATAAAGTACCTAAGTAAAAAATACTTTAAAGTACGATTTAAGTAGTTTTTCAGGGAATCTGTACTTTACTATTTTTGACTAATTTTACTTTTACTTCACTATATTCCTAAAGAAAATGATGTACTTATTACTTCATACATTTTCCCTGACACCCAAAAGTACTCATTACATTTTCAAGGCTTAGCTGGACAGGAAAATGGTCCAATTCACACACTAATTTAGAGAACATCCCCGGTAATCATCACTGCCTCTGATCTGGCGGACTCACTAAACACACGTTTCAATTGTAGATTGTCTGAGAGTTGGAGTGTGTCCCTGGCTATCCGTAAATGTAAAAAAAAAAAAAAAAAAAAACTAGAAAATGGCACCATCTGGTTTACTTAATATAAGGAATTTGAAATTATTTATATACTTTTACTTTGATACTTCAGTATATTTTAGACTTTTACTCAGGAAGTATTTTACTAGGTGACTCACTTTTACTTCGGTAATTTTCTATTCAGGTATCTGTACTTTTAATCAAGTATGACAATTGCGTACTTTTCCCACCACTGTGATGCAAATGTTAAAGTGCCTTTAAACAAAATGGGTTCATTTTGTGTCCCTTTAATATTTTAAGTAGAAATGATGCACTGTATATTATATTTTAAAAGCCTGTTATATTAGAATAAGTGCACTTTAATATAGACCACATAGAGAATTCAATAAATATTATTTTGAAGTGCACAAAATATATGTACCAATGGCAGATTGCCCCTTAAACAACTCCTACAGAACTGAACAACATATTAAAGTGCAGAACTTCAGTAGAATGCCCCTTAAAAACCACAGATTAGTTCAACAACTGCATAGTTTGTGACCCTGTTTTTAAGTCAGTACTCACTGGAGTTAATCGGATCTTCAGCCTCCGTTTTCACTCCCAAAACGTCTTCCTCCTCTTTTATTGAGATAGCCTCCTCTTCCTCTTTTACTCTAAAAGGTTCTTCCTCTTCTTTCACTACATTCTCTTCTTTAAATTTTACGGCATCTTCCTCCTTTTTGATTCTGAAAGCGTCTACCTCTTTTTCCACTTTGACAAACTCTTTCCCATATTCCTCTTTCACTGTAATATCATCCTCTTGTTTCTCCTTTTTCATTCTTCAAGCTTCTTTGCCTCCTTTCACCAGAGTTTCTTTCTCCGTTTAGATTTGTGCGTTTATGCTCCGGGAAATTAGCCTAGTGTAGTATCAATGTAACACATTTGTTAATTTAACAAGCAAATTACGTTTATAAATGAACCTGTAGATAGGTAAACAGAATTATGTTCGAAACACTAAGAGTAATATACACAAGAATGGTCTAAAGAGTTTTAGGTTTGCTAGCAAAGCACCGCGTGGTTAAACCAGAAGCCTTTTGTCGCTGTTGAAGAAGCCTCCTGTCCCGTCCACTAGAATATACGTCACGCAAGAAGCATCACCTGAAAAACTCGCCTTCTGCTGACTGGAGTGGGTAACGCAGTTTGGAAACAATAGTTACTACACTTTTGTATTGGAAAGAACGTCATAATAATTTAACAATAAGATGATATATTTTCTCTTACGTCTTACAAATAATACCGTCCTGTATACAGACGTAGAAGCTTAATAGTGTAATAATAATAGCGACCCTGGGTTTATAGTCGCGGAAATCAACCCTGCCGCACGAGCATGCTTTTGCGGCACAGTCGATAGCGCGCCGGACCTCGGGTTAGAAGGTCGAGGGTTCGAGACCTGCTCCCTACTGTTTCATTACAATATGAATATGTAAATGTTGAATAAATACTTATATGATTAGGTAGTGTTTTAATAAACATTTGCTCTGTTCATTTTTTACATTCGTTTTTATCTAGATGTGACGGTACTAAAGCCCCTTAAAGCTACGCTCTTTAAAATACAACTAATCCTGTAAACCAGGGGTGGGCAACTCCAGTCCTCGGGGCCTGATTGATGTCACACTTTTTCTCCCTCCCTAGCAAACACAGCTGATTAATCAAATTGCATTCTAAACTGAAGATCATGAATTGTTGATTATCGGAGTCAGGTGTGTTAGCTGGGGCTGGGGCAAAACTGTGACACTAATCAGGCCCTCGAGGACTGGAATTTCCCAACCCCGCTGTAAACAATAGAGCAAATGCATCACATTCAAATAGCACTTGATTATCTGTAGTGCTTTACACTGAGTCTACAAAACATTAAGAACACCTGCTCCTTCCATGACATAAACTGACTAGGTGAATCCAGGTGAATGATATGATCCCTTATTGATGTCACTAGTTAAATCCACTTCAATCAGTGTAGATGAAGGGGAGGAGACAGGTTAAATAAGGATTTTTAAGCCTTGAGACAAATGAGACATGGATTGTGTATGTGTATCATTCAGAGGGTGAATGGGGAAGACAAAATATTTAAGTGTCTTTGAACGGGGGATGGTAGTAGGTGCCAGGTGCACCGGTTTGTGTCAAGAACTGCAAAGTTGCTGGGTTTTTCCAGCTCAACAGTTTCCCATGTGTAGCAAGATGGTCCACCATCCTAACAGTGCCGTTTAAGATGAGGCAGGACGATTTGTTTATTCATGGCCTTATTTCTATTACAGCAAATTAGATGACTGCCAATCATATTCCATTCACCCTGTTCAATGTAACAGCGATAGGTTTAGACTACTACATGATACTAACATTTCCCCTATTCCCATCATAAGGTTGCTACAACCTAGCCTATGAATTAAGGTTTACAACGTAGGTGCACACTGGTCGAGAGAAAAATTAGAAAAATATATTGACACATTCAATACTGCCTTGCACACTCTTGCCTGCATCTAGCTGATATACAGTGTAATCATCAGTCGTAATCATCAGTCGCAACAGTTGCAAACGAGAGTTTCTATTTGACAAATTCAGGTATGTTTATCCCCGTTTTGTTCCGTTTAAGAAACGTTTTTCAACAACAATCGGCGGAATGTGTGATCTAACTTGAACTTTAAGTATCCTATATTTGATGTGATATATTCCTTACGAGACAGGATTGTGTCACGGCACAGATCTGGGGAAGTGTACCAAAACATTTCTGCCACATTGAAGGTTCCAAAGAACACAGTGGCCTCCATCATTCTTAAATGGAAGAAGATTGGAACCACCAAGACCCTTCCTAGTGCTGGCGGCTCAGCCAAACTGAGCAATAGGGGGAGAAGGGCCTTGGTCAGAGAGGTGACCAAGAACCCGATGGTCACTCTGACAGAGCTCAAGAGTTCCTCTGTGGAAATGGGAGAACCTTCCAGAAGACCAACCATCTCTGCAGCACTCCACCAATTAGGCCTTTATGGTAGAGTGGCCAGACGGAAGCCACTTCTCCGTAAAAGACAAAAGAAAGCCAGCTTGGAGTTTGCCAAAAGGCACCTAAAGGACTTTAGACCATGAGAAACAAGATTCTCTGGTCTGATGAAACCAAGATTGAACTCTTTGGCCTGAATGCCAAGCGTCACATCTGGAAGAAACCTGGCATCATCCATACGGTGAAGCATGGTGGTGGCAGTATCATGCTGTGGGGATGTTTTTCAGTGGCAGGATGGGAGAGGTTTAGGGTAACTGAAGGATAGGACTGGATGTTCTTCAGAGATAGATGGGAGAGGTTTAGGGTAACTGAAGGTTAGGACTGGATGGTCTTCAGAGATAGATGGGAGAGGTTTAGGGTAACTGAAGGATAGGATTAAAAACAAACTAAATATAACTATTGTAAAATACATTGTGTCCGTAAAATGTACATAGTATGTAGAAGCTGGACGTAGAAGCCTAATAGTTGTTGTGCATTAGTTTACTCTAATTAGGGGATGGATGGTAGGGTTAGTGGAAAACATATTTTTATATCCATACAGTGCCTTCGGAAAGTATTCAGGTTTTTAGAAATGTTTGCAAATTATTATAAATGTTTGCAAATTATACATTATTATCAAAATAAATACTTTATATACATAAGTTTTCAGACCCTTTGATATGAGACTCGCTCAGGTGCATGCTGTTTCCATTGATCATCCTTGAGATGTTTCTACAACTTGTGGTAAATTCAATTGATTGGACATGATTTGGAAAGGCACACAACTGTCTATATGAGGTCCCACAGTTCACAGTGCATGTCAGAGCAAAAACCAAGCCACGAGGTCGAAGGAATGGTGCGTAGAGTGCCGACACAGGATTGCTTTCATTGTGCATCTGTAAAAATTTGTGAGTGTTTTAGGTGACAAGCCAACTTTCTTTAGCCTCCTGAGGTTGAAGAGGCTCTGTTGCGCCTTCTTCACTACACTGTGTTCTTGGGGTCCTTCAATGCTGCAGAAGTGTTTTGGTACCCTTCCCAAGATCTGTGCCTCGACGCAATCCTGTCTCGGAGCTATACGGACAATTCCTTCTACCTCATGGCTTGATTTTTGCTCTGACAGTCTCATAGCAAAGGGTCTGCATACTTACTGTTATGTAAATAAGGTATTTCTGTTTTTTATCTTTAAGAAATTCGCAAATTTTTTATAAAACCTGTTTTTGTTTTCTCATTATGGGGTATTGTGTGTAGATTGCTGAATATGTATTTTTTAAATCCATTCTAAAATAAGGCTGTAATTTAACAAAATGTGGAAAAAGTAAAGGGGTCTGAATACTTTCTGAATCCACCGTACAAACATCACATTGAATATTCACCTCACTTTCAAAAAGCTCCATGAGGAAAATCTTTTAGATGTTCTGTCTTCAGGATGTTCTGGGTTGATGGCTGTTGGAGAGGGGAGGGGCAATTAAGTGAGCTGGGGGCCTTTTATTACCCTGCCTCTGGGAGCCTGTCAGCTTGTGACATGATGAGAGAGAGTGAAAGAGGGTCTACCTGTAAGATAGTTAGGAAAATTTAACAATGACTTGCAGGCAGTGGGTTCAGAATAAAAATGACAAAAAAATGAATACAAATTATACCACCACCCAAAAGAACACTTTAGAGATTGGAAGGGAAAAGGGGCATGTGCTCTACACAGGTAGAGTCCTATCTGTCCATGTTACCTTAAACAAAGCAGGCACTGCTTCATGTGGCCTCACCTACACTCACCTTAATAGCCCATATGCCACTGGGTGATAGAAATTGTCATAGTTTTAGGGCAACATTATGTGAGGTGTTATTATGTGTTGTTAGCGATGAGCTTTGGTCAATTTAGCTCGTAAAATGCCACCCTCGTCAATCTGTCACCTAATCCTACCTAATGGGCAGGTCAGCCCTGGAGGAAAGTATTGGCTGTAAGAAGGAAGAGAAAACATAACATCTGGTTGTTTTTTCTCCAATCTGCGTTACCCACTCCAGCCAGCTGATGGCGATATGAGTCTTTCGGGTGATGCTTCTTGCGTGACGTGTATTCTAGTGGACGGGACAGGATGCTTCTTCAACTGCGACAAAAGGCTTCTGATTCAATCAACGTGGTGGTTTGCTAGCTAGCTCATAATTATGTTTACGTATCTACTCGTTCATTTAAACGTAATTTGAGTCTTAGATTAGCAAATGTGTTAAATTGATACTGCACTAGGATAATCGCCCGGAGCATGAGCTCACTAAGCTCGACGGAGAAAGAAGCTCTGATGAAAGGAGAGGGAGAAGCTTTCAGGATGATAAAGGAGGAAGAGGAGGCTATCACATTGACAGAAGAGGATGATATTACAGTGAAAGAGGAAGATGGGAAAGAGGTTGTCAGAGTGGAAGAGGAGGAGGTAGTAACTTTAAGAATAAAAAAGGAGGAAGATGCCATAACATTGAAAGAAGAGGAAGAACATTTTGTAGTAAAAGAGGAAGAGGAGGCTATCTCAATAAAAGAGGAGGAGAGGGAATTTCCGATTACCACCAGTGAGTACTGTCTTAAAACCAGGGTCACAAACGATGCAGCTGTTGAACTAATGGGGTCTAATTTGTGGAACGTCCCAACAGGAATCTGTTCCAAAATCTTCGTAAAGTACAAGGATGCCAACAAACGCCGCAAACAAAGTAGCATGGTCAATTCACCGAGCTAACACGCTGCCGAATAGGCATCAACTCACCACGAAGCTTATTCTTAATGTTTGTCCGTAGGCTACCAGAGTGGATTAACGTGGTGAGTGAAACACGTAATGAAATAGCCCACTCCCTTCCCGGTGTCTTATTCCGCCTCTATACAACTTTGTATGCGCTGTTTGTTGGCAACCTTGTTATTTACGAAGTTTTTGGAACATATTCCTGTTGGAAAGTTACACAAATTATAACCTGAACTAATGTGGGGGTTTTAAAGGGCCATTCTACTGAAGTTCTACACTTGAATATGTTGTTCAGTAAGGTAGGAAATGTTTAAGTGGTAATCTTCACTTTGCATAACAGGCTTTTAAAATTCAATATTGGTGCATCATTTCTACTTAAAATATCAAAGGGGTGCAAAAAGCCTCCATTTAGTGGAACGACCCTTTTACATTTACAACACAAACAATATTTTACAAAATCATGATGAAAGTGCCCATTTTAGGCCCTTTTTAGACATTCATGCCTCTTGTAAGACCCTGTGATTGTAGTAGAAGATCATAAGTTGACTGTCTGTCTGATGTTGTCGTTTACACAGGAGAGAGACATGACTATCGTGGATCCTCTGGGGAGCCTCAACAACATCCTGATGCTGACGAGGCAGAGAAGAATCTCTCCAGATCAGAACACCAGATGGTACATTTTGGTCTGGTCTAGCATACAGCTTGCTCTATCGGGGTCTGGGCTGGGTTTCTGTAAAGCACTTCATGACAACAGTGACATCAGCATCCATAATGATATGTGTCTGTGTCCCCTCTTTATGGTTACCAGGACAACGCTAGCCCTTCCTCCCTCCCGGAGTCCCCGTTTCGTGCCTATCCCGGTAGCACCTTACTGCTGGGTATGAAGAGGTTGTCTGTGCTGCTGGTGGACTGCAGGAAAACAACGGGGCTGAGTGGAGCTATGAGAGGAGGAGAAGAGAAGAAAGGATCAGATTTGACTCATCAAAGTAAGTGCTGTAGTTTAGCTTGAACAAATACAATAGATCTGCCCACTGGTATCTGTTACCAGGACAACCAGCAGAGTTCTGTTAGTTGACAGGAAGATAGACTGGTGGATATGGATGTCATGAATATCATAACACTGAAAAAGGATTCTGCCAATGAAAAGAGAGAAACCAATAGACCATATAAAACCTTGATGAAAGTTAGCTTTAGAGAGAAAGTTTCAAGATGATCTGATGTCAGGTGCATGTTTTACAAAAACATTTTTTCAAATCATTAATCATGATGGATGTTACATTGTCTGTCCCAGTCAACCCCCCCTTTCTTTACAAGACTCTAGAACACAAAAACTAAACTCCAGACACTTCAATGTGGTCTGTATTGCTTCATTAACATCTGATCAACACAACTTGTTAAACATGGCCAATATATATTTTAAAACAAGCTCCTGTTTTTGTCTTGACTTCCGTCTCTGTGATGGACAAAGTTCATTTCATTTCCTACTTTAACAGGTCAAGTAAAGCCTGAACTCCAACATATTGACCTTAAAGAACATGGTTCATTTGGAAATGACTAACTTTATTCATTTTATGTTTAACTGATGCCAGTGTGCTGCTAACAGTTGCAATTCCTCCACTGTCCCCATACCAGGCTCAAACCAGTGATCCTCTGCTTCTCAACACACGTGACCGCTCTCCTTGAGAATAAACTCTATTCAGAGTGCTAGAGCCACACACTCACTATAGCACAATAAGGGGTGTGTATTTAACAGATGGTGAGATCAGAAACAAATCAGTCAAATCAAATCAAATTTATTTATATAGCCCTTCGTACATCAGCTGATATCTCAAAGTGCTGTACAGAAACCCAGCCTAAAACCCCAAACAGCAAGCAATGCAGGTGTAGAAGCACGGTGGCTAGGAAAAACTCCCTAGAAAGGCCAAACCTAGGAAGAAACCTAGTGAGGAACCAGGCTATGAGGGGTGGCCAGTCCTCTTCTGGCTGTGCCGGGTGGAGATTATAACAGAACAGGCCCTTTGTTTGCTCTGTTTCAGAGCTACTCTGCTTTCTGACGAAGGAAAACCTTTTCAACTATAAATGTATATTTGGCTGCCATTTAGGCTGCAACAACTATACAGTGGAACACCCCCTGATCTGTTGTTTTATGAAGGGTCACCTCCGCCCAGTACCCAAACAGCTAGTCCCATCCTGGGATTTTTATGTTTTGCTTGAGGTTATTGCCGCTGTTGGAGCCACTGGAAAGAGTAGAAATTAGATTTATTTAAAACTGCTTTACTTTAGCCATTATATCCGTATAATGAGTTACACCCCCATACCTTCATGGGGTTCTATAGTAGCAAGGATCTGACTCCTCCGGAGGGCTTGATGGCTCAATCCACCAGAGGTATGGCTACAACATAGGCATGGTTCAAAGGCATCTCTGTTCAAGAGATCTGTAATGCAGCATGTTGTGGTGATGTACCTTCATGAGGTTCTACTGACTGGACATCACTACACATACGGTGAGTAGAGTGGGGACCTCTGAGGGATGATCCTGTCTAGACTTGGCATCAGAGAGTATATGAGCTCTGTGGTAGTTGACTATATCCCCAAAGTGAGAGACTAACGAGTCACTGAAATAGAACTGAAGGTTCCCTTACGGAACCCTGATTCTATGATATTCACCAGGTTACCTAACAGAACCCTGATTCTATGATATTCACCAGGTTACCTAACAGAACCCTGATTCTATGATATTCACCAGGTTACCTAACAGAACCCTGATTCTATGATATTCACCAGGTTACCTAACAGAACCCTGATTCTATGATATTCACCAGGTTACCTAACAGAACCCTGATTCTATGATATTCACCAGGTTACCTAACAGAACCCTGATTCTATGATATTCACCAGGTTACCTTTCACACATGGAAGACGGGAGCGACTATGTCCCTGATACAGGAAGTGGTCTGCTATTGGCCGTTGCTATCGGGGAGTACAGTGCCTCCTGAAAGTATTCAGACCCCTTGACTTTTTCCATATTTTGTTACATTACAGCCTTTTTCTAAAAACACAATACCAAATATTTTTGTTTGATAATTTTGCTAATTTATCAAAAAATACAAAACTGAAATATTACATTTACTTAAGTATTCAGACCCTATACTCAGAACTCTGTTCAAGCAGCAGGTTCTGCTCTGGAGCAGGTTTTCATCAAAGATCTATCTTACAGGAGGACTGTAGCATCTAATGATGAAACATTATGGAGTCTTAAAGGAGGACTGGGATGGGAAAGGAAAGGGGATATCTAGTCAGTCACAACTGAATCCATTCACCCTAAATGTGTCTTCCGCATTGAACCCAACCCCTCTGAATCAGAGTGGCCTTAATCGACGTCCACGTTATCGGTGCCCGGGGAGCAGTTGTTGCAGGTTAACTGCCTTGCTCACGGCAGCTTTTTTCTACAATAGAGCTAGTGACCTGCGTCATAAGTCTTTGTATGGTGGATAGGCTTTCAATGGAAAAACAGGCATTTCAAAATAAAAGCATTTCCTGGGTGGATTTTCCTCAGGTTTTCACCTGCCATTTCAGTTCTGTTATACTCACAGACATTATTTTAACAGTTTTAGAAACTTCAGAGTGGTTTCTATCCAAATCTACTAATTTGCATATCCTAGCTTCTGGGCCTGAGTAGCAGGCAGATTACTTTGGGCACGCTTTTCATCCAACATTCCGAATGCTGCCCCCTACCCTAGTGAGGTTAAAGGAGAAGTTTACCCAAAATCCAGAAACTCTGAAGTGATTCCATACATTGAAACTAGTCCAGTGGAGTTTTCTCTCTCCCTGTAGTGCTGTACTGAAACAGCTGCAAAACGTGACTTATGACATTGCTGGATGTGGGCCTCGCTCTGCTGCTTTGCCAGATAATTTGTTATTTTATTACACCTATGGCCTTTGGCTTTCACCTGGAATTGTTTATTTATGTCTGAGAAAAACAACAACTTTTAAACCCATAAAATGTATATAAATATGATGATGTCATAGTGAATTCATGACATGTGACTGAACAAGCCTTTTCATACTTCATAACATGGCTATGAACAACGTGCCTTTGGAAAGTATTCAGACTCCTTGACTTTTCCATATTTTGTTACGTAACAGCCTGATTCAATCTACACACAAATACCCCTTAAACCTGTCTATGACATGCGTTCCGCTAGCGGAACCCCTCGACAACATTCCGCGGGAAATTCAAAAATATTTTTTAGAAATATGTAACTTTCACACATTAACAAGTCCAATACAGCAGATGAAAGATAAACATCTTGTTAATCTACCCATCGTGTCTGATTTCAAAAATGCTTTACAGCGAAAGCACAACATATGATTATGTTAGATCACCACCAAGTCAAAAAAACACAGCCATTTTTCCAGCCAAAGACAGGAGTCACAAAAAGCAGAAATATAGATAAAATTAATCACTAACCTTTGATCTACATCAGATGACACTCATAGGACATAATGTTACACAAAACATGTATGTTTTGTTCGATAATGTGCATATTTATATCCAAAAATCTCAGTTTACATTGGCGCCATGTTCAGAAATGCCTCCAAAATATCCAGAGAAATTGCAGAGCCACATCAAATAACAGAAATACTTATCATAAACTTTGTTGAAAGATACATGTTTTACATAGAATTAAAGATACACTTGTTCTTAAAGCAAACGCTGTGCCAGATTTCAAAAAAAAATTACGGAAAAAGCACACCATGCAATAATCTGAGACGGCGCTCAGAAAAAAAAAATTCTCTGCCATGTTGGAGTCAACAGAAATCAGAAATTACACTATAAATATTCCCTTACCTTTGATGATATTCATCAGAATGCACTCCCAGGAATCCTAGTTCCACAATAAATTGTTGTTTTGTTCGATAATGTCCATTATTTATGTCCAAGTAGCTACTTTTGTTAGCACGTTTAGTACACATATCCAAACGCTCGTGCAGGTCCAGGCAAACGTCGGATGAAAACTTCAAAAAGTTATATTACAGGCCGAAGAAACTTGTCAAACTAAGTATAGAATCAATCTTTAGGATGTTGTTATCATAAATATTCAATAACGTTCCAACCGGAGAATTCCTTTCTGTGTAGAGAAGCACAGGTCGCTATCATGTGAAATGCGCGTGACCAGGAAATGGCTCTCTACCAGTAACCTGACTCATTCCCCTCTTATTCAGCCCCACAACACAGTAGAAGCCCCATTCAAGTTTCTAAAGAGGGATGACATCTAGTGGAAGCCGGAGGAAGTGCAAACAGATCCATATCCTACTGTGCATTCAATAGGGACTGAGTTGAAATTCGACCAACCTCAGATATCCCACTTCCGGGTTGGATTTTTCTCAGGATTTCACCTGCCATATGAGTTCTGTTATACTCACAGACATCATTCAAAAAGTTTTAGAAACGTCAGTGTTTTCTATCTAATAGTAATAATAATATGCATATATTAGCATCTGGGACAGAGTGGGAGGCAGTTCACTCTGGGTACGCTATTCATCCATAAGTGATAATGCTGCCTCCTATCCCAAGAAAGTTAACCACAAAGCAAAAACAGGTTTTTAGACATTTTTTGCAAATGTAAAAAAATACATATCTTATTTACATAAGTATTCAAACCCTTTGCTATGAGACTCGGAATGGAGCATCCTGTTTCTACTGATCATCTTTGAGATGTTTCTACGACTTGATTGGAGTCCACCTGTGGTAAATTCAATTGATTGGACATGATTTGGAATGGACACACCTGTCTTTATAAGGTCCCACAGTTGACAGTGCATGTCAGAGCAAAAACCAAGCCCTGAGGTCGAAGGAATTGTCCTTGAGAGAGGATTGAGTGACAGCACAGATCGGGGGAAGTGTACCAAAACATTTCTGCTGCATTGAAGGTCCCAAAAAACACAAGGTCCTTGATCATTCTTAAAAGGAAGAAGTTTGGAACCACCAAGACTCTTCCAAAAGCTGGCTGCCTGGCCAAACTGAACAATCGGTGCAGAAGGGCCTTGGTTAGGGAGGTGACCAAGAACCCGATGGTCACTGACAGAGCTCCAGAGTTCCTCAGTGGAGATAGGAGAACCTTCCAGAAGGACAACCAACTCTGGCGCACTCCAACAATCAGGCCTTTATGGTAGAGTGGCCAGATGGAAGCCACTCCTCAGAATAAGGCACCTGACAGCCCACTTGGAGTTTGCCAAAAGGCACCTTAAGGACTCTCAGACCATGAAAAACAAGATTCTCTGGTCTGATGAAACGAATATTGATCTCTTTGACCTGAATTCCAAGCGTCACGTCTGGAGGAAACCTGGCATCATCCCTACAGTGAAGCATGGTGATGGCAGCATCATGCTGTGGGGATGTTTTTCAGCAGCAGGGACTGGGAGACTAGTCAGGATCGAGGGAAAGATGAACGGGGCAAGGTACAGAGAGATCCTTGATGAAAACCTGCTCCAAAGCACTCAGGACCTCAGACTGGGGCAAAGGTTCACCTTCCAACGGGACAACGACCCTAAGCCAACAGCCAAGACAACGCAGAAGTGGCTTCGGAACAAGTCTCTGAATGTCCTTGAGTGGCCCAACCAGAGCCCGGACTTGAACCTGATCGAACATCTCTGGAGAGACCTGAAAATAGCTGTGCAGCAATGCTCACCATCCATCCTGACAGAGCTTGAGAGGATCTGCAGAGAATGAGAGAAACTCCCCAAATACAGGTGTGCCAAGCTTGTAGGGTCATACCCAAGAAGCCTCAATGCTGCCAAAGGTGTTTCAACAAAGTACTTAGTAAAGGGTCTGAATGCTTGTGTAAATGTGAAATGTAAGTTTTTTTTAATACATTTGTAAAAATCAAAATCAAAATTCCTGTTTTTGCTTTGTCATTACGGGGTGTAGTTTGTACATTTTAATGAGGTAAAAATACATTTTAATCAGTTTTAGATTATTAAAGTGGCTAGAGATTTAAACGGCTTGGAAAAATCCAGAAAATGATGTCATGGCTTTAGAAGCTTCTGATAGGCTAATTGACATAATTTGTGTCAATTGGAGGTGTACCTGTGGATGTATTTCAAGACCTACCTTCAAACTTGACACCAGGAGAAAATCAAAAGAAATCAGCCAAGTCTGGTTCATCCTTGGGAGCAATTTACAAACGCCTGAAGGTACCACGTTTATCTGTACAAATAATAGTACGCAAGTGTAAACACCATGGGACCACGCAGCTGTCATATTGCTCTGGAAGGAGAAGCGTTTTCAGTCTCCTAGAGATGAACGTACTTTGGTGCGAAAAGTGAAAATCATTCCCAGAACAACAGCAAAGGACCTTGTGAAGATGCTGGAGGAAACGGGTACAAAAGTATCTATATCCACAGTAAAACAAGTCCTATATCGACATAACCTGAAAGGCCGCTCCGCAAGGAACAAAACCGCCATAAAAAAGACAGACTACGGTTTGCAACTGCACGCAGGGACCAAGATTGTACTTTTTGGAGAAAAGGACAACAAAGTCAAGGTATTGGAGTAGCCATCACAAAGCCCTGACCTCAATCCCATAGAAAATTTGTGGGCAGAACTGAAAAAGCATGTGCGAGCAAGGAGGCTTACAAACCTGACTCAGTTACACCAGCTCTGTCAGGAGGAATGGGCCAAAATTCACCTGAGTTGGGTGAGAACATTTCGTTGAGGTGATGTGACAAAGTCTCACTTCTCATGAGAACGTCGCCCACATAGATTATCGTCCCCCTAGAGGCTGCGTCTGGCATTACCTTGTGCAGAAAGATGTTGAACTCTGAGGGGGAGTTCACATACCCGAGCGGGCAACGATTTAACGTGAAGAGCTTGTTCGAGAAAGAGAAAGCCAACTTGTGTTGGTCACGAGGGTTGACAGTCATGGTCCAGAAACCGTTTGCCACGTCTACGGTGGAGAAGTTCTTGGCATTTGCCACCTTTGGCAACTCTTGGTTGATCTGTGTCATTGGCCAACGAGACAACGGAACCAGTTTGTTGAGTTGTCTATAGTCAACGGTAAGACACCATTTACCGGTTGGTTTTAGAACAGATGTCAGAATCGACATCCAGCCTGAACGTTGATGTGTCGTCAAGTGGCAATATGGGGGTTACTGCGAATGCCTTTGACAGACAAGTAAACAGCGTACCTCCCTCTCCATCTAGGTCTAGGGAGGATGGAAGAGGCCCAATCACGGGAACAACCAGTTCAAAATCATGGAAGGAGTAATCGATCAATGTTCCTAGCTGAGAGTGCCGAGGAATGGAAATATCCGCTTGAGTCAGATTTTGTACCAGGGGGTAAGTGGATCTAGTGGTCAGTTCCAACAGCGGGTTGCCATTGATAGTTAGCCCCAAGTCGAATAGTTGCGGAGAGGGTTGGAAGAACGCAGTGGTGCCTTCCACCCGGTATCCGGGCGCCAGGTTCAGACTTACAGAAACCTCTGTGGTTCTTCCCGGAATCATCATGGCGGACTCAGAGGTACTGGTGCACTGTCCATCTCTGCTGGTGGGCACTGAGGTACTGGTGCACTGTCCATCTCTGCTGCTGGGCACTGAGGTACTGGTGCACTGTCCATCTCTGCTGGTGGGCACTGAGGTACTGGTGCACTGTCCATCTCTGCTGGTGGGCACTGAGGTACTGGTGCACTGTCCATCTCTGCTGGTGGGCACTGAGGTACTGGTGCACTGTCCATCTCTGCTGGTGGGCACTGAGGTACTGGTGCACTGTCCATCTCTGCTGGTGGGCACTGAGGTACTGGTGCACTGTCCATCTCTGCTGCTGGGCACTGAGGTACTGGTGCACTGTCCATCTCTGCTGCTGGGCACTGAGGTACTGGTGCACTGTCCATCTCTGCTGGTGGGCACTGAGGTACTGGTGCACTGTCCATCTCTGCTGCTGGGCACTGAGGTACTGGTGCACTGTCCATCTCTGCTGGTGGGCACTGAGGTACTGGTGCACTGTCCATCTCTGCTGCTGTGCACTGAGGTACTGGTGCACTGTCCATCTCTGCTGCTGGGCACTGAGGTACTGGTGCACTGTCCATCTCTGGTGGTGTGCACTGAGGTACTGGTGCACTGTCCATCTCTGCTGGTGGGCACTGAGGTACTGGTGCACTGTCCATCTCTGCTGCTGGGCACTGAGGTACTGGTGCACTGTCCATCTCTGCTGGTGGGCACTGAGGTACTGGTGCACTGTCCATCTCTGCTGGTGGGCACTGAGGTACTGGTGCACTGTCCATCTCTGCTGGTGGCCACTGAGGTACTGGTGCACTGTCCATCTCTGCTGGTGGCCACTGAGGTACTGGTGCACTGTCCATCTCTGCTGGTGGCCATAGTTGAGGGCTAAACTGGAGAGAACCTTCACAAGGCCTCCGCCTGATGGTCTATTTTGGAGAGCGTCTGTCACAATGTCTGCATTTTTCTCGCTTATCTAACATTTTCAGCCCCTGTGCATAGTTAGGATTTGCATCGTTGCTGAGGTCAGTGATCAATCTTTCCGTGGGTGAAGGTCCACTGATTAGAGGGGGAATGGGTGGAAACACATCTGATGGATTGCTCGTTGTTATAATGATCAGTTATTTCACTTTACGTAATATTTGGGTTTTTGAGTTGGAGGCTGCAAACACAATTTAACTCAGTTTGTAAATGTCAATGAATCATCAAGACTGAGTCAGTAATGCGAGTTGGTTATTACAGAACTTGCCAAAACAGATTTGATTGATTAAATCGATTTTAATGAAAAACCTAACCTGTATAGGCTATTTGGGAATTTTAACTTTAATTCACCTGAAAGAGTTGCTATCGCTAAGTTAACGTTGAAAAGATTAACGATGTCTCATTGGTTAGAAGACATTAGTTTGGGTATTATTCCAATAACCAACCTGGAAAGGTAGTGTATCAATTTAATGTATGTATTAAATTGAATGAGACAATAATATCCAATCAGTTGAGACTGGTTTGATATCATACAGCGTAACCTGAATTATTTTAAAGTAATTACTGCCGATTCTTCACCACCGGAGGTCTCTATTAACACTAGCTAAAATCGCCAAGGTATCAGGGAAGGTGGAATTTCACAATGATGTTAAAAGGTCTCCCTAAACACCATTGAACTGGTAAAACTGATTTAATCTATTAATCAATTTGAAAGATTTGTCAACCCTGTATATGCTAAAGGTATTAGCTTTAATTAACCTGACATAGTTGTTATATCTAAGTTAATGTGGAAAAGTTTAACCATCTCATTGGTTAGAAGACATTAGTGTGTGTATTATTCCAATAACCAACCTGGAAAGGTAGTGTAGCAATTTAATGTATTGTAATGACCCGGCTGGGTCATAAAGGGAAAAGAGACGGACTCTAGGTGTGCAGGTCAGAACACAGGTTTATTCCTAAACTGGGCTATTGTTCCGGCCACAGCCCACGCCGCTAAATGCCGAACGTACACAATGTTACCATGTCGAGTTAAGGGTCACTCTCATAGGAACTGATCAAGGCCCCGAACAGAAAAGAAAGAAAGATGAGACAGTAATCCCTATTGATGCATTTCCAAACCCCGCGGGATTACCCATCATACCCCCCCAACCTTTCCATCTGTCCTGACATATTTAACCCCTGCTAGTAGCCATGAGAACCATAACACACCCACAAACACAGAACACAATACCGGGTCGTTACAGTATGTATTAAATTGAATGAGACAATGATATCCAATCAGTTGAGACTGGTTTGATATCCTACAGCGTAACCTGAATTATTTCATGAAAAATGACTGGCGATTCTTCGCCAGAGGTTACTGATAGCGCAAGCTGAGATCTCACATGATTCCCGCCCGGCGCGGGAATTCACTATGAACAAAGGGGAAAACAAAAATGGCTGCTCCCCTTTCTTAGCTTAGCATCTGGCGCAATGCTTAGCTTTCCTTCCACTTCGCCGCGCAAGGGAAGTTCCCCCCAACAAGGGAACGGTTTTACTAGGTGACGTCTCACGTTCAACCCTTAAACTCTTCACGTTACCAAATGCGAGAGGTAGAAAGATAATGGCTTCGCTTCGGTCAAACGAATATATCTACTCAAATTTCCGTAATGGCTGGCTCATATGTCCTCTGCTCTAGGAATTGCTTATGACCGAGTCAGATCACTCCTGAAAGCGACCTACTAGTTGGTCCACTAGTATTATTCTCAGAATGTCTACATCGGCTGGTACATATGCCCTAGCTCGTAGCATTCAGTAGACCCTCCGACACACTGACATTCGTCAGATGTACCACAGGGGTGGTTCTCTCCCGACCAGTATCTGGGTGAAATGGAACGACACACACACGCTTCTCCCACACCAGTCCTGCCTATATGTATCTTGCTACACAATTGGTATGGAATTAACCCAAAAGTGCGGCCATAGTTTTATCTTCGATGCCTCCCACGGGGTGCCAATATGTCGTGACGTTGTATTAGTTAATGTGACGACTGCTGCTCATCGAATGATTAACGGTTTATAATTGCGTGATTAAATGAATCAGACAATTATTAACTCATTAACCTGGGCACCATGGGGAAATTAGTTTTATTGAGTTTCCATTTCCCAAATTACCTCAAAGAATATCAGAACATCGATTTTACAACAGTCGCTAATTAATCAATTTCCTCTACAGTCTCATTCTGAACGTCGCATAATCCGGGAATCTGCATCATTGAGAAATAATGAATTGAAGTTGGAACATTTGTGACATTTGTAGACTAGAGATTAAGAATGTTGGGCCATTAACCGAGAAGTCGCTGGTTCGAATCCGCACGCCCCCCAAGGTAGAAAAAAGCTGGCGTTCTACCCTTGAGCAAGGCAGTTAACCCCCAACAACTGCTCCCCGGGCGCCGATAACGTGGACATCGATTAAGGCAGCCCCCGCACCACTCTGATTCAGAGGGGTTGGGTTCAATGCGGAAGACACATTTAGGGTGAATGGATTCAGTTGTGACTGACTAGATATCCCCTTTCCTTTCCCATCCCAGTCCTCCTTTAAGACTCCATAATGTTTCATCATTAGATGCTACAGTCCTCCTTTAAGAGAGATCTTTGATGAAAACCTGCTCCAGAGCAGAACCTGCTGCTTGAACAGAGTTCTGAGTATAGGGTCTGAATACTTAAGTAAATATAATATTTCAGTTTTGTATTTTTTGATAAATTAGCAAAATTATCAAACAAAAATGTTTTTGCTTTGTCAGTATGGGGTATTGTGTTTTTAGAAAAAGGCTGTAATGTAACAAAATGTGGAAAAAGTCAAGGGGTCTGAATACTTTCAGGAGGCACTGTACTCTCCGATAGCAACGGCCAATAGCAGACCACTTCCTGTATCAGGGACATAGTCGCTCCCGTCTTCCATGTGTCTTCCATGTGTGAAAGGTAACCTGGTGAATATCATAGAATCAGGGTTCTGTTAGGTAACCTGGTGAATATCATAGAATCAGGGTTCTCAGGGTTCTGTTAGGTAACCTGGTGAATATCATAGAATCAGGGTTCTGTTAGGTAACCTGGTGAATATCATAGAATCAGGGTTCTGTTAGGTAACCTGGTGAATATCATAGAATCAGGGTTCTGTTAGGTAACCTGGTGAATATTATAGAATCAGGGTTCTGTTAGGTAACCTGGTGAATATTATAGAATCAGGGTTCTGTTAGGTAACCTGGTGAATATTATAGAATCAGGGTTCTGTTAGGAAACCTGGTGAATATCATAGAATCAGGGTTCTGTTAGGTAACCTGGTGAATATCATAGAATCAGGGTTCTGTTAGGTAACCTGGTGAATATTATAGAATCAGGGTTCTGTTAGGTAACCTGGTGAATATTATAGAATCAGGGTTCTGTTAGGTAACCTGGTGAATATTATAGAATCAGGGTTCTGTTAGGTAACCTGGTGAATATTATAGAATCAGGGTTCTGTTAGGTAACCTGGTGAATATTATAGAATCAGGGTTCTGTCAGGTAACCTGGTGAATATCATAGAATCAGGGTTCTGTTAGGTAACCTGGTGAATATCATAGAATCAGGGTTCTGTTAGGTAACCTGGTGAATATCATATAATCAGGGTTCTGTTAGGGAATCTTCAGTTCTATTTCAGTGACTCATTAGTCTCTCACTTTGGGGATATACAGTGGGGAGAACAAGTATTTGATACACTGCCGATTTTGCAGGTTTTCCTACTTACAAAGCATGTAGAGGTCTGTCATTTTTATCATAGGTACACTTCAACTGTGAGAGACGGAATCTAAAACAAAAATCCAGAAAATCACATTGTATGATTTTTAAATAATTAATTTGCATTTTATTGCATGACATAAGTATTTGATCACCTACCAACCAGTAAGAATTCCGGCTCTCACAGACCTGTTAGTTTTTCTTTAAGAAGCCCTCCTGTTCTCCACTCATTACCTGTATTAACTGCACCTGTTTGAACTCGTTACCTGTATAAAAGACACCTGTCCACACACTCAATCAAACAGATTCCAACCTCTCCACAATGGCCAAGACCAGAGAGCTGTGTAAGGACATCAGGGATAAAATTGTAGACCTGCACAAGGCTGGGATGGGCTACAGGACAATAGGCAAGCAGCTTGGTGAGAAGGAAACAACTGTTGGCGCAATTATTAGAAAATGGAAGAAGTTCAAGATGACGGTCAATCACCCTCGGTCTGGGGCTCCATGCAAGATTTCACCTCGTGGGGCATCAATGATCATGAGGAAGGTGAGGGATCAGCCCAGAACTACACGGCAGGACCTGGTCAATGACCTGAAGAGAGCTGGGACCACAGTCTCAAAGAAAACCATTAGTAACACACTACGCCGTCATGGATTAAAATCCTGCAGCGCACGCAAGGTCCCCCTGCTTAAGCCAGTGCATGTCCAGGCCCGTCTGAAGTTTGCCAATGACCATCTGGATGATCCAGAGGAGGAATGGGAGAAGGTCATGTGGTCTGATGAGACAAAAATAGAGCTTTTTGGTCTAACTCCACTCGCCGTGTTTGGAGGAAGAAGAAGTATGAGTACAACCCCAAGAACACCATCCCAACCGTGAAGCATGGAGGTGGAAACATCATTCTTTGGGGATGCTTTTCTGCAAAGGGGACAGGACGACTGCACCGTATTGAGGGGAGGATGGATGGGGCCATGTATCGCGAGATCTTGGCCAACAACCTCCTTCCCTCAGTAAGAGCATTGAAGATGGGTCGTGGCTGGGTCTTCCAGCATGACAACGACACGAAGCACACAGCCATGGCAACTAAGGAGTGGCTCCGTAAGAAGCATCTCAAGGTCCTGGAGTGGCCTAGCCAGTCTCCAGACCTGAACCCAATAGAAAATCTTTGGAGGGAGCTGAAAGTCCGTATTGCCCAGCGACAGCCCCGAAACCTGAAGGATCTGGAGAAGATCTGTAGGGAGGAGTGGGCCAAAATCCCTGCTGCAGTGTGTGCAAACCTAGTCAAGAACTACAGGAAACGTATGATCTCTGTAATTGCAAACAAAGGTTTCTGTACCAAATATTAAGTTCTGCTTTTCTGATGTATCAAATACTTATGTCATGCAATAAAATGCAAATTAATTACTTAAAAATCATACAATGTGATTTTCTGGATTTTTGTTTTAGATTCCGTCTCTCACAGTTGAAGTGTACCTATGATAAAAATTACAGACCTCTACATGCTTTGTAAGTAGGAAAACCTGCAAAATCGGCAGTGTTTCAAATACTTGTTCTCCCCACTGTAGTCAACTACCACAGAGCTCATATACTCTCTGATGCCAAGTCTAGACAGGATCATCCCTCAGAGGTCCCCACTCTACTCACCGTATGTGTAGTGATGTCCAGTCAGTAGAACCTCATGAAGGTACATCACCACAACATGCTGCATTACAGATCTCTTGAACAGAGATGCCTTTGAACAATGCCTATGTTGTAGCCATACCTCTGGTGGATTGAGCCATCAAGCCCTCCGGAGGTGTCAGATCCTTGCTACTATAGAACCTCATGAAGGTATGGGGGTGTAACTCATTATACGGATATAATGGCTTAAGTAAAGCAGTTTTAAACAAGATAAATCTAATTTCTATTCTTTCCAGCGGCTCCAACAGCAGAAATGGCCTCAAGCAAAACATAAAAATCCCAGGATGGGACTAGCTGTTTGGGTACTGGGCATAGGTGACCCTTCATAAAACAACAGATCAGGGGGTGTTCCACTGTATAGTTGTTGCAGCCTAAATGGCAGCCAAATACACATTTATAGTTGAAAAGGCTTTCCTTCGTCAGAAGGCAGAGTAGCTCTGAAACAGAGCAAACAAAGGGGCTGATTTGTTTCTGATCTCACCATCTGTTAAATACACTGTGCTATAGTAATTATTGTGCTATAGTGAGTGTGTCGCTCTAGAACTCTGAATATAGGTTATTCTCAAGGAGAGCGGTCACGTGTGTTGAGAAGCAGAGGATCACTGGTTTGAGCCTGGTATGGGGACAGGGACAGTGGAGGAATTTCAACTGTTAGCATCAGTTACACATTTTATTAATAAAGTTAGTCATTTCAAAATGAAACCATCTTCTGTAAGGTCTATATGTTGGAGTTCAGGCTTTATTTGACCTGTTAAAGTAGGAAATGAAATGAACTTTGTCCATTACAGAGACGGAGGTCAAGACAAAAAAAGGAGCTTGTTTTAAAATATATATTGGCCTGTTTAACAAGTTGTGTAGACCAGATATTAATGAAGCAATACAGACCACATTGAAGTTTCTGGAGTTTAGTTTGTGTGTTCTAGAGTCTTGTAAAGATAGGGGCGGTTGACTGGGACAGACAATGTAACATCCATCATGTTTTAAGATTATTATTATTATTATTTTTTAACTTTCTCTCTAAAGATAACTTTCATCAAGGTTTAATATGGTCTATTGGTTTCTCTATTTTCATTGGCAGAATCCTTTTTCAGTGTTATATTCATAACATCCATATCCACCAGTCTATCTTCATGTCAACAGAACTCTGCTGGTTGTCCTGGTAACAGATACCAGTCTATCTTCCTGTCAACAAACAGAACTCTGCTGGTTGTCCTGGTAACAGATACCAGTGGGCAGATCTATTGTATTTGTTCAAACTAAACTACAGCACTTACTTTGATGAGTCAAATCTGATCCTTTCTTCTCTTCTCGTCCTCTCACAGTTCCACTCAGCCCCGTTGTTTTCCTGCAGTCCACCAGCAGCACAGACAACCTCTTCATACCCAGCAGTAAGGTGCTACCGGGAGAGGCACGAAACGGGGACTCCGGGAGGGAGGAAGGGCTAGCGTTGTCCTGGTGACCATAAAGAGGGGACACAGACACATATCATTATGGATGCTTATGTCACCGCTGTCATGAAGTGCTTTACAGAAACACAGCCCAGACCCAGACGGAGCAAGCTGTACCATCTGGTGTTCTGATCTGGAGAGACTCTTCTCTTCCTCGTCAGCATCAGGATGTTGTTGATGCTCCCCAGAGGATCCCCAATAGTCATGTCTCTCTCCTGTGTGAATGAGAACATCAAACAGATAGTGCATTTACAACCGTCTATTAAAATCATAGGGTCTTACAAGAGGCATTAATCTCTCTAAACAGGGCCTAAAATGCAAATGTTAAAGGGCCGTTGCACTAAATGGGTGCCTTTTGCGTCCCTTTGATATTTTAAGTATAAATTATGCTCAAACATTGCATTTTAAAAGCCTGTTATACTAGATGAGATGCACTTTAATGTAGACCACATGGATAATTTAATAAATCTAATAAAGTCCCCAAAATATATGTTCCAATGGCAGATTAAAACTAACAAAGGCAGATGGCCCCTTTAACAATTCCTACAGTACTGAACAACATATTCAAGTGTAGAAGTTCAGTAGAATGTCCCTTAAAACCCCCACCTTAGTTCAACAACGGCATAGTGTGTGACTCTGTTTTTAAGACAGTACTCACTGGTGTTAATCTGATATTCTGTCTCCTCCTCTTTCACTCCCAAGACGTCTTCCTTCTTCACCTCTACTGAGATAGCATCCTCTTCCTCTCTAAAAGGTTCTTCCTCTGTTTCCTCTATAACATCCTCTTCTTCTTTCACGACAATGTTCAGCCTCAGAGCTTCTTTCTGCATACAGCAGATCTCTTCTTCTTTAACGGGGGAGGAGTAGTTTAGTGAGCTCATGGTCTGGGATGTTAGAATTAGCGACTAGCCTAACGCTAGGCTCAGTATCAATGTTTAACAACTTTGCTAATTGAACAAGCAAATTAGGTTAACGTTAACCAGTTGATACGTCAACTGAACTGCGTTTAAAACACTGAGATTAGCTAATGTACATTAACATGGTCTAAAGCGTCAATCTTTCCGTTTTATGTTGGCTAGCAAGCTACCGAGGTGGTTGAAAGACTATCCGCGTTGTTGTTCCTGAAGAAGCGTCCGGTCCAGTAAATGAAACCTCAAGAAGCATCACCTGAAAGACGCATATCGCCATCTGTTGGCTGGAGTGGGTAATCCACCATCCAAACAGTGCCGTTTAAGATGAGGCAGAACGATTTGTTTTTTCATGAGCATGGCCTTAATTTTATTACAGCATATTGGATGACTGTCATTCATATTCCATTCACCCTGTTCAATGTAACAGCAATAGGTTTCGGCTACTACATGATACTAGAATTTTCCCTATACCCATCATGAGATTGCTACAACCTAGCCTATGAATTAAAGTTTAGAATGTAGGTGCACACAGGTCGAGATAGGTTTTTTAGGTGAGAGACAGTCTTGAAGACATCACCAACTAATTATCATGGTCCAAACACACCAAGACAGTCGTGAAGAGGGCACGACAACAAGTTTTCCACCTCAGGAGACTGAAAAGATTTGGCATGGGTCCCCAGATCCTCAAAAAGTTCTACAGCTGCACCATCGAGAGCATCCTGACCGGTTGCATCACCGCCTGGTATGGCAACTGTTCGGCATCTGACCGTAATGCACTACAGAGGGTAGTGAACATCACTGGGGCCAAGCTTCCTGCCATCCAGGACTTATATAAAGAAAGCCCCAAAAATAGACTGTTTTCTCTGCTCCCGCACGTCAAGTGGTACCGGAGCACCAAGTCTAGAACCAAAGGGCTCCTTAATAGCTTCTACCCCCAAGCCATAAGACTGCTGAACAATTAATCAAATGGCCACTTGGACTATTTACATTAACCCTCCATTTGTTTTGTACACTGCTGGTACTTGCTGTTTATTATCTATGAAATGTCACTTCACCCCTACCAACATGTACAAATGAACACAACTAACCTGTACCCCCGCACATTGACTCGGTACCAGTACCCCCTGTATATAGACTTGTTATTGTTATTTTATTGTGTTACTTTTTATTATTTTTTACTTTTGGTCATTTGCTCATTTTCTTAACTCTTCTTGAACTGTACTGTCAGTTAAGGGCTTGTAAGTAAGCAATTCACTGTAAGGTCTACATTTGTTGTATTCGGCGCATTTGACAAATAAAGTTTGATTTTATTTGACAAATTCAGGTATGTTTATCCCGTTTTTTTCTGTTTAAGAAACGTTTGTCTCTAGAGAGTTGAAAACAGCAGGTCTGGGACAGGTAGCATGTCCGGTGAACAGGTCAGGGTTCCATAGCCGCAGGCAGAACATTTGAAACTGGAGCAGCAGCACGGCCAGCTGGACTGGGGACAGCAAGGAGTAATCATTCCAGGTAGTCCTGAGGCATGGTCCTAGGGCTCAGGTCCTCCGAGAGAGAGAAAGAAAGAAAGAGAGAATTCGAGAGAGCGAGAATTCGAGAGAGCATACTTAAATTCACACAGGACACTGGATAAGACAGGAGAAATACTCCAGATATAAAAGACTGACCCCAGCCCCCCGACACATAAACTACTGCAGCATAAATACTGGAGGCTGAGACAGGAGGGGTCAGGAGACACCGTGGCCCCATCCGATGATACCCCCGGACAGGGCCAAACAGGCAGGATATAACCCCACCCACTTTGCCAAAGCACAGCCCCCACACCACTAGAGTGATATCTTCAACCACCAACTTACCATCCCGAGACAAGGCCGAGTATAGCCCACAAAGATCTAAGCCATGGCACAACCCAATAGGGGGTGCCAACCCATGAATACGGCTGCACAGTATTGTCTCTTCTTGATGGCGGTTATGATATCGTTTAGTACCTTGAGCGGGGTTGAGGTGCACCCATGACCAGCTCGGAAACCGCATTGCACAGCGGAGAAGGTTCATGGTGAAAGAGCTCTGATAGGTTGGAGGACGTCCTCCGGAAGTTGTCATAATTACTGTTTAAGTCTATGGAAGCCTTGAGAACCATGAGCCTCCTAGGTTTTGTATTGAAGTCAATGTACCCAGAGGAGGACGCAAAATAGTATGTTTTATTCAATAATTTTTTTTATTCAATTATTTGGTGATGTGATTATATTTAGTATAGTTTTATCCAAAAGGATAATTTTTTAATGTTTTACCAATTTATTTTCTTCTGAAACTCACAGAAAATTCCTTCCCACAATTGTGTCATGTTGGCTCGATGTCCTTTGGGTGCAGTGGAGGCTTCTCAGAGGAGGAAGGGGAAGACCATCCTTCTCTGAGGAGCCTTCACTGCACCCAAAGGACATCCAGCCAACATGACACAATTGTGGGAAGCAATGGAGTCAACATGTGCCAGCATCCCTGTGGAAGGCTTTGGACACTTTGAAGAGTTCATGCCCCGACAAATTGAGGCTCTTCTGAGGGAAAAGGAGGAGGTTCCTAGTCCATATTAGGACGTTTATTTCTCTCCAAATGTTTGGTATGATCAGTGTATATATACAGTGGGGAGAACAAGTATTTGATACACTGCCGATTTTGCAGGTTTTCCTACTTACAAAGCATGTAGAGGTCTGTAATTTTTATCATAGGTACACTTCAACTATGAGAGACGGAATCTAAAACAAAAATCCAGAAAATCACATTGTATGATTTTTAAGTAATTAATTTGCATTTTATTGCATGACATAAGTATTTGATACATCAGAAAAGCAGAACTTAATATTTGGTACAGAAACCTTTGTTTGCAATTACAGAGATCATACGTTTCCTGTAGTTCTTGACTAGGTTTGCACACACTGCAGCAGGGATTTTGGCCCACTCCTCCCTACAGATCTTCTCCAGATCCTTCAGGTTTCGGGGCTGTCGCTGGGCAATACGGACTTTCAGCTCCCTCCAAAGATTTTCTATTGGGTTCAGGCCTGGAGACTGGCTAGGCCACTCCAGGACCTTGAGATGCTTCTTACGGAGCCACTCCTTAGTTGCCATGGCTGTGTGCTTCGTGTCGTTGTCATGCTGGAAGACCCAGCCACGACCCATCTTCAATGCTCTTACTGAGGGAAGGAGGTTGTTGGCCAAGATCTCGCGATACATGGCCCCATCCATCCTCCCCTCAATACGGTGCAGTCGTCCTGTCCCCTTTGCAGAAAAGCATCCCCAAAGAATGATGTTTCCACCTCCATGCTTCACGGTTGGGATGGTGTTCTTGGGGTTGTACTCATACTTCTTCTTCCTCCAAACACGGCGAGTGGAGTTAGACCAAAAAGCTCTATTTTTGTCTCATCAGACCACATGACCTTCTCCCATTCCTCCTCTGGATCATCCAGATGGTCATTGGCAAACTTCAGACGGGCCTGGACATGCACTGGCTTAAGCAGGGGGACCTTGCGTGCGCTGCAGGATTTTAATCCATGACGGCGTAGTGTGTTACTAATGGTTTTCTTTGAGACTGTGGTCCCAGCTCTCTTCAGGTCATTGACCAGGTCCTGCCGTGTAGTTCTGGGCTGATCCCTCACCTTCCTCATGATCATTGATGCCCCACGAGGTGAAATCTTGCATGGAGCCCCAGACCGAGGGTGATTGACCGTCATCTTGAACTTCTTCCATTTTCTAATAATTGCGCCAACAGTTGTTTCCTTCTCACCAAGCTGCTTGCCTATTGTCCTGTAGCCCATCCCAGCCTTGTGCAGGTCTACAATTTTATCCCTGATGTCCTTACACAGCTCTCTGGTCTTGGCCATTGTGGAGAGGTTGGAATCTGTTTGATTGAGTGTGTGGACAGGTGTCTTTTATACAGGTAACGAGTTCAAACAGGTGCAGTTAATACAGGTAATGAGTGGAGAACAGGAGGGCTTCTTAAAGAAAAACTAACAGGTCTGTGAGAGCCGGAATTCTTACTGGTTGGTAGGTGATCAAATACTTATGTCATGCAATAAAATGCAAATTAATTATTTAAAAATCATACAATGTGATTTTCTGATTTCCGTCTCTCACAGTTGAAGTGTACCTATGATAAAAATGACAGACCTCTACATGCTTTGTAAGTAGGAAAACCTGCAAAATCGGCAGTGTATCAAATACTTGTTCTCCCCACTGTATATGAAGAAAATATTGCATGACCAAAAGCACAATTCTATTTTTGTAAAAATGAGACAACTGTACGAGCATATGTGTGTTCTCTCAAGAACTTTAAGTAGCCTATATTTGATGTGATATACTCCTTTCGAGACAGGATTGTGTCACGGCACAGATCTGGGGAAGTGGACCAAAACATTTCTGCAGCATTGAAGGTCCCCATCATCTTAAAAGGAAGAAGTTTAAAACCACCAAGACCCTTCCTACTGCTGGCTGCCCGGCCAAAATGAACAATCGGGGGAGAAGGGCCTTAGTCAGGGAGGTGACCAAGAACCCAATGGTCACTCTGACAGAGCTCCTCTGTGGAGATGGGAGAACCTTCCAGAAGGACAACATTCTCTGCATCACTCCACCAAGCAGGACGTTATGGTAGAGTTGCCAGACGGAAGCCACTCCTCAGTAAAAGGCACATAAAACCAGCTTGGAGTTTGCCAAAAGGCACCTAAAGGACTATCAGACCATGAGTAACAAAATTATCTGGTCTGATGAATGCCAAGGGTCACGTCTGGAGGAAACCTGGCACCATTCCTACGGTGAAGCATGGGGTTGGCAGCATCATGCTGTGGGGATGTTTTTCAGCGGCATGGACTGGGAGACTCGTCAGGATCGAGGGAAAGATGAACGGAGCAAAATACAGAGAGACAATTTCAGAAAACTTGCTCCAGAGCACTCAGGACCTCAGACTGGGGCAAAGGTTAACCTTCCAATAGGACAACGACCCTACGCACAAAGCCAAGACAATGCAGGAGTGGCTTTGGGAGATATCTCTGAATATCCTTGAGGGGCCCAGCCAGAGCCCGGATTTGAACCCGATTTAACATCTCTGGAGAGACCTGAAAATAGCTTTGTAGTGACACTCCCCATCCAACCTGACAGAGTTTGAGAGGATCTGCATTGAAGAATGGGAGAAACATGAGGCTCCTGCTGCTGCTGTCCTCAAGGGAAAATTGACAGATTTTTCACCTAGTTGTCTTTGGGATTCAAACCAGAGATCTTTCGGTTACTGGCCCAACACTAGTAACCGCTAGGCTACCTGCAGCAGGAGCCCCATGTTGACAGGAGAGCCCACCTTTATTTTTCCCTCATTATGAACATTCATATTGGTCAACAGTCAACCTATTGTGTGTATTGAATATTCATATTGGACTGTAGCAGCACAGCTAACTGGCTACCGATCAACCTATTGTTTGTATTGAACATTCATATTGGACTGTAGCAGCTAGCTATCTGGCTACCGATCAACCTATTGTTTGTATTGAACATTCATATTGGACTGTAGCAGCTAGCTATCTGGCTACCGATCAACCTATTGTGTGTATTGAACATTTATATTGGACTGTAGCAGCACAGCTAACTGGCTATCGATCAACCTATTGTTTGTATTGAACATTCACATTGGACTGTAGCAGCTAGCTATCTGGCTACCGATCAACCTATTGTTTGTATTGAACATTCATATTGGACTGTAGCAGCTAGCTATCTGGCTACCGATCAACCTATTGTTTGTATTGAACATTCATATTGGACTGTAGCAGCTAGCTATCTGGCTACCGATCAACCTATTGTGTGTATTGAACATTTATATTGGACTGTAGCAGCTAGCTAACTGGCTACTGATCAACCTATTGTGTGTATTGAACATTCATATTGGACTGTAGCAGCACAGCTAACTGGCTACTGATCAACCTATTGTGTGTATATCCTTCCTGTTTGGCCTTGTCCGGGGGTATCATCGGATGGGGCCACAGTGTCTCCTGACCCCTCCTGTCTCAGCCTCCAGTATTTATGCTGCAGTAGTTTGTGTCGGGGGGCTAGGGCCAGTTGGTTATATCTGGAGTACTTCTCCTGTCTTATCCAGTGTCCTGTGTGAATTTAAGTATGCTCTCTCTAATTCTCTCCTTCTCTCTTTCTTTCTCTCTCTCGGAGGACCTGAGCCCTAGGACCATACGTCAGGACTACCGGGCATGATGACTCCTTGCTGTCCCCAGTCCACCTGGCCTTGCTGCTGTCCCAGTTTCAACTGTTCTGCCTGCGGTTATGGAACCCCTACCTGTCCCAGACCTGCTGTTTTCAACTCTTAATTATCGGCTATGAAAAGCCAACTGACATTTATTCCTGATTATTATTTGACCATGCTTGTCATTTATGAACATTTTGAACATCTTGGCCATGTTCTGTTATAATCTCCACCCGGCACAGCCAGAAGAGGACTGGCCACCCTTCATAGCCTGGTTCCTCTCTAGGTTTCTTCCTAGGTTTTGGCCTTTCTAGGGAGTTTTTCCTAGCCACCGTGCTTCTACACCTGCATTGCTTGCTGTTTGGGGTTTTAGGCTGGGTTTCTGTACAGCACTTTGAGATATCAGCTGATGTACGAAGGCCTATATACAATAAGCTTGATTGATTGATATTGAACATTCATATTGGACAGCCTTACCTGTAGAGTAGCACCACCACCCATCAGCCCATTCTCTTCTTGAAGTCAAAGCTGCAGTGTATTGTTGGTATAGTTTTTGATGAATAATAATTCAAATTGTGAAAATAGAAGTGTACAATTTATATATATATATATATATAATCAAATATAATATAATTTCATGAAATCACAAGTCCAATACAGCAAATGAAAGATAAACATATTGTGAATCCAGCCAACATGTCCGATTTTTAAAATGTTTTACAGCGAAAACACAACATATATTTATGTTAGCTCACCACAATATCCAAAAACACACCGCCATTTTTTCACAGCAAAGATAGCTTTCACAAAACCCACAAATAGAGATAAAATGAATCACTAACCTTTGAACAACTTCATCAGATGACAGTCATATGACATCATGTTATACAATACATTTATGTTTTGTTCGATTATGTGCATGTTTATAGGCACAAATCGTGGTTTTACGTTGGCGCCATGTTCAGAAATGGCTCCAAAATAGCGAAAGTAATTACAGATAGCCACGTGAAATACAGAAATACTCATCATAAACTTTGATGAAAGATACATGTTTAACATATAATTGAAGATACACTGGTTCTTAATGCAACCGCTGTGTTAGATTTAAAAAATAAGTTTAGTAAAAAGCACAGCATGCAATAATCTGAGACAACGCTCAGCCATTCTCCGCCATGTTGGAGTCAACAGAAATACAAAATTACATCATAAATATTCCCTTACCTTTGATGATCTTTCATCAGAATGCAGTGCCAGGAATCCTAGTTCCACAATAAATCGTTTTTTTGTTTTATAATGTCCATTACTTCTGTCAAATTAGCAACTTTGGCTAGCATATGTAGTTCACGTGTCCATAGAACTTTACGCTAATGAACGAAAACTTCAAAAAGTGATATTACAAATCGAATAAACTGGTCAAACTCAGTTGAGAATCAATCTTCAGGATGTTTTTCTCATATATATCCAATAATGTCCCAGACGGAGCATTTCTTCATATCTATATGACCGACAGCAAGGAAGGACATCACATGCGTAGTGTGCGTGGCCAAGAACTGGCAATATGCCTGACCTGTCACTCCAATGGCTCTCATTCGGTCCCACATCAAGCTATACGCTTCATTCCACGTTCTACTGCCTGTTGACATCTACTGGAAGGCGTATGCATATAACCATAAATATAGGAGAATTGAATAGGCGATGGCTTTCACAGCGACCCATTTCAGAATTTTCACTTCCTATTTGGAAGTTTGCCTGCCATATGAGTTCTGTTTTACTCACAGATATAATTCAAACAGTTTTAGAAACTTCAGAGTGTTTTCTATCCAATAGTAATAATAATATGCATATCGTATGATCTAGGACAGAGTACGAGGCCGTTTAATTTGGGCACCAATTCATCCAAAAGTGAAAATGTCGCCCCCTATCCCTAAGAAGTTTTAAGATACTGTTTGCCTCTATGCAGATGTAGAAGCTGAATAGGAATATACATTATCAATAAATAGTTGATTGTTCTTTTTTCACATCATACTAAGAATACTGAGCCACAACCTGTAAATGTGACCATACTATTTATTTCAAGCCACACTAAGATGTGACCATACTATTCCTTTAAAGCCCCTCTGTCAGATATAAATCATCAGAGTGGGAAACCAACTGACATGGAAACAATGGAGCAAATGGATCACTATCAGAGTGTATTATGACATCAGATAGAACTACTCAGACATTCCAAATATCACATGATTATCAGATGGGTGTATTATGACATCAGATAGAACTACTCAGACATTCCAAATATCACATGATTATCAGATGGGTGTATTATGACATCAGATAGAACTACTCAGACATTCCAAATCAGGCTTCATCCATATCATGAAAGTGGATATTGATCCAACCATTTCAAAAGTAATGACCGGGCTGATGGAAACAGGATATGCCTGTACAATTTTATTAATGCAGACAGACAATTTGTTAGTTCGTTTTACATGGTGGGGTCTTTTTGCGTCAGTAAAAATGTATGAATGAGAAATGGCGATGGAAACTCCTTTTATGTGCAAATATTTATATAATAACCATCACATCTCAGTTAACTTGGAGTCACGCGATGATATGTTGTGTGGTCCTCCCACTACGACTTGGGAAACCATGCAGTTTATTAGGCTACAGATGACATAAGTTATGAACTTCACAGGGTGGTGAAACTGCATGTGATGAGCTTGATGCTCCTTTCCAATACATTTTGATGGTCTTATTCTGGTGACATGATGATTGATGCTTGGTTGCCATTTGACAAATAAAATAATATCTCTCTCATCCATAATAATCTCATCATGTAGGTAGCCTACCAGCACTGTATATGTGAGCTGCTGACTACAGTACACGGGACATGAGCACGTTTTCTATATAATACAACAGCTTTTTAAACCCTCAGTAGTTGAAAATGTGATGGAAACCCATTTAACTTGTATTTTTCATACGGTATATGGGATTTTAACAGCAAAAATGTTTTTATTTGTCACACAAAGCCTTATGTCTGCAATTAGTCTGTTAGTCTGTGAAAGAAACATTTCTGGTGGGAAAATGCATATATTGTTTTGTACATATTTAAGAATATTCACATGAAAATCTGTCGAAAATTGCACGGAAACTTAGCTACTAAGGTGGATATTGATCCAACACCTGCCGTTTATTCCAACGAGTCCACTGCGCACAGACGTCAGTTCAACATCTAGTTTCTATTTACATTTCTTTGAGTCGTCAACTAAAGTGAATTCAACATAAAATGTCACCTGTCATTGGATTTAGCTTACAAAGTTGGGTGAAAAATAAATAAAGATTCCTGATGTTGACGGCTTTTTACAAATCCAATCAGTTTTCTGCATTGATCTAACATCACATGGATTTGTTTTGTTGAAATGACGTGGAAACAACATTTATTCAACCAGTGGGAGGCTTGTAAATGCCCCCAGGAAAGGAAAACAAAGAACTCTTTACTGAGACAATGATAAACAGCAATCTGTGGGAGAGTTGTGGTGGATATTATAAAATAAGGATCTGCTGGAGTCCAAGTCAAACCAAGAGTCTTTATTTCTGAGCTCAGAGAGAATAACAGAGTTACACAGCGCAGTGTAGACAGTCTGAATTCCTGAAGCATTGGGTGATGAGCACATATCTTTATAGTTTCCTGTTCCTGGGAGGGACTTTATTCATACAAGGGCACAGGTGCAGCTGGTTTGCAACACAGGATGATACTCCCAGGAACAGGAGATTATAATAGGTCAGTTTCACAAGGTTAGTCACATACGCAGATATGTGGACACATACAATTAACATTTTGCATTACAGAGTCTGTGAACATTTTCAATTCATTAAATCATCAGTGGGCCAACAATGCAAATTTAAACAATGGAACAAATGCATCACATCCAAATATCACTTGATTATCTGTAGTGCTGGAGGAATGCCATGCAGATAATCACACACAGAGTTTAAAAAAGGACCATGGAATCTGATCTATTTTATATTCAAACTGGCATACTCCATATTCAATTCATGTTTTATTACAAAAACATACATTTGAGTATACTTTGAACCATTTAATTTAATATGGTACAAACAGGTAAACACATTCTCAGGCAACAATATAAGACACTGGGAGCACTGTGTATGTTCTCTGATTAATTTTTAGTTAATGTGATGTGAAATATAAATTTACACACTAGGAGAAGTAATTATTCTCTCCTGTGTGGATTCGCACATGATGTTTAAGTGACTGTGATGAGTAATATGTCTTCCCACAGTCTGAGCATTTGTAAGGCTTCTCCCCTGTGTGCAGTCTCATGTGTTCTTTCAGCTTTCCTGAATAGTTAAAACGCTTTCCACAGTGGGAGCAATGGTGAGGCTTCTCCCCTGTGTGTATTCGCTCATGAGCTTTCAGGTTTCCTAAATGGGTAAAACGCTTTGAACACCGGGAGCAGTGGTAAGGCTTCTCCCCTGTGTGCAGTCTCTTGTGTTCTTTCAGGTTGCCTAAATGGGTAAAACGCTTGGCACACTGGGAGCAGTGGTAAGGCTTCTCCCCTGTGTGCACTCTCATGTGTTCTTTCAGGCTTCCTAATTGGATAAAACGCTTTGCACAATGGGAGCAGTGGTATGGCTTCTCCCCTGTGTGTATTCGCTCATGGGCTTTCAGGCTTCCTGACTGGTTAAAACTCTTTCCACACTGGGAGCAGTGGTAAGGCCTCTCCCCTGTGTGCAGTCTCATGTGTTCTTTCAGGCTTCCTAATTGGGTAAAACTCTTTCCACACTGGGTGCAATGGCATGGCTTCTCCCCTGTGTGTATTCGCTCATGAGCTTTGAGGGTGTCTAACCGCTTAAAACTCTTTCCACACTGGGAGCAATGGTGTGGCTTCATTCTTATGTGTACCCTCTCATGTCTTTTCAAGCTAACTAACTGGTTAAAACTTTTTCCACAATGGGAGCAGAGGTGTCGTCTTGCTGGTTTGGACATCTTTGGTTCCTCCAAGGTTGGTTTTCCTCCTGCAAAAGACAGTGTTAATTTTAAGAGATGCCAGAATGAAATCTCCACATGATAAAACTGCCTTGCTGAGGTTTAATCCAAATCACATCCCTCAATATCTTGATGCCAGTTTTCAAACATTTCATATTTCATTTAAAACAAATGATGTAGAGCTTCCTGGTAATTACTGATAATATGTTTACATTACTTATTATTCTTTCTGTTATATAAGTCAGACCACAAAACACTAAACAGTTCTAGAACACTGGAAGACACAGACTGGATTCCAATCAGCAGGTGGTTCTAAATATATAACCTTCATAGCTGTATGTTACAGAATGTGACCTACACACTTCCTTGAACCTAAATTAAGTAAAGAAGTCATTTTGTGTGTAAGTTTCATTTTTACATTGGAGACAGACACAAAGCACATCAGTAACATCTCCCCGTTGTCGATAGGGTCGACACATTCCAAGATGGCGTAGAAGTCGGACGTGTGTTTTGTCTTGTCCCGTCCTGTCCCATGTAAATATTTTTATATATTGTTTTCATTTCGTATATATTGTAATCTCACTTTCCATTTACGGACTGAATTAACTTTCCTGCAACCCGCCTCACCCAATGTGGTACAGATCTGCTATTTTTATACTTTAGAACCGGAAACCCCATCAGAAGCTAGCCAGCTAACTAGCTACTAGCTAGTAGTCAGTTAGCCACTACTAGCGGTCTTCACCGTTAACTCGGACACCAGCCAGCTTCAGCTCGGTCAATACCTGCCAGTCTGCACAGCGCGATATCAACCCAGAGCATATCGGACTGCTTTTTCTCTACCACATCACCGGATTCCTACCGCAAGCTTTGAACCTTTACACATCGCAGCTAGCTAGCTGCAATCCGAGTAGCTACTCCTGGCAAACGTCTCTGTCCCGAAGCAAGCACCACTTAGACTTGAACTAGCCTCGAACTAGGCCCATCTCCCAGCTTGCCAAAGTGATCCACCAGCTAATTCTTGGGCTACAATACCTCTTTTGCCAATTGGCCTGGACCCATTACTGCCGACACGGAGCCCCGCCGATCCATCACGACTGGTCTGCCGACGTAATCGCCCGACATCGCCGAAGACCCATCTGCTAGCCCCTGCCCGCTAGCTGTCTGAATCACCGTGTCTCCAGCTCGCCTAGCGTAGTAGCGACTACCGAACGGCCCCCTGACTCACCTATTGCTGCTCATTGGACCCTATGATCACTCGGCTACACATGCCTCTCCCTAATGTCAATATGCCTTGTCTATTGCTGTTTAGGTTAGTTATTATTGTTTTATTTCATTGTAGAGCCCCCAGCCCCGCCCAACATGCCTTAGATAGCCCTTTTTTCCCACCCCGCACACATGCAGTGACCTCACCTGGGTTAACTGGTGTCTCTAGAGACAAAACCTCTCTCATTATCACTCAATGCCCAGGCTTACCTCCACTGTAGTCACATCCTACCATACCCTTGTCTGTACATTATGCCTTGAATCTATTCTACCGTGCCCAGAAATCTGCTCCTTTTACTCCCTGTTCTGTCATGTAAGTTGAGAGGGGTGTATTTTGGCTATAAAAGATCTTTGTACTTTTCTGTTGACACTTTCAATGGTTCATTAGAGATAGCGCATCATTGAAAGTAAAATGCTATTGCAAAGCTCTTATTATTAAAGATGCAGTTTAAGTATAACTCTGACTGGTGTGTGAAGTTTGTAATTCTCCTCATTTGGTAAAGCAGAAATATGCCACCACAACAGCCAGTTAGGAAAGCTCAGGCTAGCTTTTTCAAATAGAAATTTGCGTCCTGTAGCACTAATTCCAAAACGTTTTGGGACACTAAAGTCCATGGAGAATAAGAGCACCTCCTCCCAGCTGCCCCCTGCACTGAAGCTAGGAAACACTGTCACCACCGATAAATCTACAATAATCGATCATTTCAATAAGCATTTTTCTACGGCTGGCCATGCTTTCCACCTGGCTACCCCTACCCCGGCCAAAAGCTCTGCACCACCTGCAGCAACTTGCCCAAGCACCCCCCCACGCAAATCAAGACAGCTGATGTTCTGAAAGAGCGGCAACATCTGGATCCCTACAAATCAGCTGGGCTAGACAATATGGAACCTCTCTTTCCCAAAATTGTTGCTAACCCTAACTATTACTAACCTGTTCAACTTCCAACCCTAACCCTAACCCCACCCTAACCCTAACTATTACTAACCTGTTCAACTTCCAACCCTAACCCTAACCCTAACCCTAACCCCACCCTAACCCTAACTATTACTAACCTGTTCAACTTGTCTTTCGTATTGGCTGAGATCCCCAAAGATTGGAAAGCTACTGCGGTCATCCCCCTCTTCAAAGGGGGAGACACTCTAGACCCAAACTGTTGTAGACCTATTCCCATCCTGCCCTGCCTTTCTAAAATCTTTGACAGTCTCTATGGGGGTGACACAGGGTTCAATTTCTCTGTATATACAGTTGAAGTCGGAAGTTTACATACACCTTAGCCAAATACATTTAAACTCAGTTTTTCACAATTCCTGACATTTAATCCCAGTAAAAAGTCCCTGTCTTATGTCAGTTAGGATCACGACTTTATTTTAGGTGTGAAATGTCAGAATAATAGTAGAGAGAATGATTTATTTCAGCTTTTATTTCTTTCAACACATTCCCAGTGGATCAGAAGTTTACATACACTAAATTGGTATTTGGTAGGATTGGCTTTAAATTGTTTAACTTGGGTCAAAGTTTCGGGTAGCCTTCCACAAGCTTCCCACAATAAGTTAGGTGAATTTTGGCCCATTCCTTCCTGACAGGGCCAAAATTGTAATTGGTTTGTAGGCCTCCTTGCTCGCACATGCTTTTTCAGTTCTGCCAACAAATATTCTATGGGATTGAGGTCAGGGCTTTGTGATGGCCACTCCAATACCTTGACTTTGTTGTCCTTAAGCCATTTTACCACAAATTTGGAAGTATGCTTGGGGTCATTGTCCATTTGGAAAACCCATTTGTGACCAAGCATTAACTTCCTGACTGATGTCTTGAGATGCTGCTTCAATATATCCACATCATTTTCTTTCCTCATGATGCCATCTATTTTGTGAAGTGCACCAGTCCCTCCTGCAGCAAAGCACCCCCACAACATGATGCTCCCACCCCCGTGTTTCATGGTTGGGATGGTGTTCTTCGACTTGTAAGCCTCTCCCTTTTTCCTCCAAACATAACGATGGCCATACAGTTCTATTTTTGTTTCATCAGACCAAAAGTATGATCTTTGTCCCCATGTGCAGTTGCAAACCGGAGTCTGGCTTTTTTATGGCAGTTTTGGAGCAGTGGCTTCTTCCTTGCTGAGCGACCTTTCAGGTTATGTCGATATAGGACTTGTTTTACTGTGGATATAGATACTTTTGTACCTGTTTCCTCCAGCATCTTCACAAGGTCCTTTGTTGTTGTTCTGGGATTGATTTGCACTTTTCGCACGAAAGTACGTTCATCTCTAGGAGACTGAACTTGTCTCCTTCCGTAGCTGTATTTATTATTTATTTTTTTTACCAGGTATGTTGACTGAGAACACATTCTCATTTACAGCAACAACCTGGGGAATAGTAACAGGGGAGAAGAGGGGGATGAATGAGCCAATATGACGGCTGCGTGGTCCCATGGTGTTTATACTTGCGTACTATTGTTTATACAGATGAACATAGTACCTTCAGGCATTTGGAAATTACTCCCAACAATGAGCCAGACTTGTGGAGGTCTACAATTTTTTTTCTGAGATCTTGGCTGATTTCTTTTGATTTTCCCATGATGTCAAGCACAGAGGCACTGAGTTTGAAGGTAGGCCTTGAAATACATCCACAGGTACACCTCCAATTGACTCAAATGAGGTCAATTAGCCTATCAGAGGCGTCTAAAGCCATGTCATCATTTTCTGGAATTTTCCAAGCTGTGTAAAGGCACTGGAATTGTGATACAGTGAATTAAACGTGAAATAATCTGTCTGTAAACAATTGTTGGAAAAATGACTTGTGTTATGCACAAAGTAGATATCCTAAACGACTTGCCAAAACTATAGTTTGTGAACAAGAAATTTGTGGAGTGATTGAAAAACGAGTTTTAATGACTCCAACATTAGTGCATGTAAACTTCTGACTTCAACTGTATCAATGAAGTCGCTCTTGCTGCTGGGGATTCTCTGATCCACCTCTACGCAGACGACACCATTCTGTATACATCTGGCCCTTCTTTGGACACTGTGTTAACAAACCTCCAAATGAGCTTCAATGCCATTCAACACTCCTTCCGTGGCCTCCAACTGCTTTTAAATGCTAGTAAAACTAAATACATGCTCTTCAACCGATTGCTGCCCGCACCCACCCGCCTGACTACTAGCATCACTTCTCTGGACGGTTCTGACTTAGAATATGTGGACAACTACCAAATACCTAGGTGTCTGGTTAGACTGTAAACTCTCCTTCCAGACTCACATTAAGCATCTCAAATCCAAAATTAAATCTAGAATCGGCTTCCTATTTCGCAACAAAACCTCCTTCACTCATGCTGCCAAACATACGCTTGTAAAACTGACTATCCTAACGATCCTTGACATCGGCGAAGTCATTTACAAAATAGCCTCCAACACTCTACTCTGCAAATTGGATGTAGTCTATCACAGTGCCATCCGTTTTGTCACCAAAGCCCCATATACTACCCACCACTGCGACCTGTATGCTCTCGTTGCCTGGCCCTCTCTACATATTCGTCGCCAAACTCACTGGCTCCAGGTCATCTATAAGTCTTTGCTAGGTAAAGCCCCGCCTTATCTCAGCTCACTGGTCACCATCAGCTCACCCACCAGTAGCACGCACTCCAGCAGGTATATTTCACTGGTCACACCCAAAGCCAATACCTACTTTGGCCGCCTGTCCTTCCAGTTCTCTGCTGCCAATGACTGGAACGAATTGCAAAAATCACTGAAGCTGGAGACTTGTATCTCCCTCTCTAACTTTAAGCATCAGTTGTCAGAGCAGCTTACCTGTACACAGCCCATCTGTAAATAGCACACCCAACTACCTCATCCCCATATTGTTATTTTTTTGCACCACAGTATCTCGACTTGCACATCATCATCTACACATCTATCACTCCAGTGTTAATGCTAAATTGGCCTATAGCCTATTTATTGCCTTACCTCCCTAATCTTACTACATTTGCACACGCTGTACATAGACCTTTTCTTTTGTGTTGTTGACTATACGTTTGTTTATGTGTAACTCTGTGTTGTTTTTGTAGCACTGCTTTGCTTTATCTTGGCCAGGTCGCAGTTGTAAATGAGAACTTGGATAAATAAAGGTGGGAAAAAAAGGCAATTTTTATTTATTTCGAAGTTCACACATTTTTTTTACATTTTGACTATCATTAATGTCATGATATTTTGAGTAAAGTAAAAAAAGAATGAAATATTTTGGGTAGATGTTCCAAAAATATAAATATGTAAAGTGTTGGTCCCATGTTTCATGAGCTGAAATAAAACATGCCAGAATTTTTCCACACGCATGAAAGATAATTTCTCTCAAATCTGGTTCACAAATTTGATAACATCCCTGTCAGTGAACATTTCTCCTTTGCCAAGATAATCCATTCACCTGACAGGTGTGGCATATCAAGAAGCTGATCAAACAGCATGATCATTACGCAGGTGCACCTTGTGCTGGGGACAATAAAAGGCCACTAAAATGTTCAGTTTTGTCACACAACACAATGCCACAGATGTCTCAAGTTTTGAGGGAGCGTGCAATTGGCATGCTGACTGCAGGAATATCCACTGGAGCTGTTACCAGAGAATGTAATGTTAATTTCTCTACCACAAGCCGCCTCCAACGTTGTTTTAGAGAATTTGGCAGTACATCCGACCGGTCTCACAACCGCAGACCATGTATAACAACGCCAGCCCAGGACTTCCACATCGTCTGAGCACCCGCCACCCAGAGCTACTTGACCAATTAGGAGAGTGATGTGGTGCTGCAGCAGTTGACCTGGCCTCCACAATCAACCGACCTCAACCCAATTGAGAAGGTTTGGGATGAGTTGGACCGCCGAGTGAAGGAAAAGTAGCCAACATGTGCTTAGCATATGTGGGAACTCCTTCAAGACTGGTTGTCCTGGTAACAGATACCAGAGGGCAGATCTATTTTATTTGTTCAAACTAAACTACAGCACTTACTTTGATGAGTCAAATCTGATCCTTTCTTCTCTCCTCCTCTCACAGTTCCACTCAGCCCCGTTGTTTTCCTGCAGTCCACCAGCAGCACAGACAACCTCTTCATACCCAGCAGTAAGGCGCTACCAGAAGAGGCACAACACGGGAACTCCGGGAGGACGGAAGGGCTAGCGTTGTCCTGGTAACCCTAAAGAGGGGACACAGACCATTATGGATGCTGATGTCACCGCTGTCATGAAGTGCTTTACAGAAACCCAGCCCAGACCCCGATAGAGCAAGCTGTATGCTAGACCAAACCAAGCTGTACCATCTGGTGTTGTGATCTGGAGAGACTCTTCTCTGCCTCGTCAGCATCAGGATGTTGTTGAGGCTCCCCAGAGGATCCACAATAGTCATGTCTCTCTCCTGTGTGAACGAGAACATCAAACAGATTGTAAACTTATGATCTTCTATTACAATCATAGGGTCTAACAAGAGGCATTAATATGTCTAAAAAGGGCCTAAAATGGCCACTTCCATCATGATTTTATTAAATATTTTTTGTGATGCAAATGTAAAAAGGTCGTTCCACGAATTGGGTGAGTTTTGCATTCCTTTTAAGTATAAATTATGCACCAATATTGAATTTTAAAACCCCACATTAGTTCAACAATGGCAGAGTTTGTGTCCCTGTTTAAAACAGTACTCACTGGTGGTAATCCGATCTTCTGTCTCCTCCTCTTTCACTCCAAAAATGACCTCCTTCTTCACCTTTATTGAGACAGCCTCCTCTTCCTCTCTAAAAGGTTCTTCCTCTTTTTCCCCTATAACATCCTCCTCTTCCACTCTGCCTGCCTCTATCCCCTCTCCCACTCCTAAAGGTTCTTTATTTTTTTTCACAGCAACATCCTCCTCCTCTTTCACAGCCTCCTCTGCCTCCTCTTTCATTCTGAAAATGTCTACCTCCTCCTCTTCCACTGTGACAGCCTCTATCCCCTCTTCCACTACAATATGTTCTTTCTCATATTTCACTGTAATACCCTCATCCTCTTCTTTCAGTGTGATATTCTCCTCTTCCTCCTTTTTCATTCTGAAAGCTTCTTCCTCCTCCTCTTCCACTGTGAGAGCCTCCATCCCCTCTTCCTCTCCAAACGGAGATTTCTCTTCTTTCACTGTAACACCCTCTTCTTCTTCTTCTTTCACGACAATGTTAAGCCCCAGAGCTTCTTTCTCAGTCCAGTAGACCTCCTCTTCTTTAGCAAGGGGCGAGTAGTTTAGTGAGCTCATGGTCCGGGATGTTAGCTAGCTAGTTAACATTAGCGACTAGCCTAGTGCTAGGCTCAGTATCAATCTTTAACAAGTTTGCAAATTGAACAACCAAATTACCTTAAAGTTAACCAGTAGAAACGTCAACAGAATTGTGTTTAAAACACTGAGATTAGCTAATGTACATTAACATGGTCTAAAGCGTCAATGTTTCGCATTTAAATTAGCTAGCAAGCTACCGAGCTGGTTGAAAGAGTAGCCGTGTTGTTGTTCCTGAAGAAGCGTTCAATCCACAAGATTATACAAGAAGAGTCACCTGAAAGACGCATATCGCCATCTGCTGGCTGGAGTGGGTAACGCAGTTTGGAAACAATAGTTACTACACTTTTGTACTGGAAAGAACGTCATAATAATTTAACAATAAGCTGACATATTTTCTCTTCCATCTTACAAATAATACTTTCCTGTACACAGAAGTATAAGCGTAATATGAACATGTATATTGATTGAATTTATTTGACAATTTGTAAAATACATACAATAAGGGCGCTCCAGCTGGTGACGCCTCCACATACAATTTAATAAAATCATGAAGGATAACACAATAATGCTTAACAGATGTTTACATGGTGGTTCTTTTCAAAAGGGGAAGGGGAAATACAACAAGGTTAGGCGGCGATTGTAAAGACAACAGACAATGAGAGACACAACTGTTGTTTGTTTCACAACATCCGATAATTAATACAATTTCCTTTCCTAATTAACAACTATGGTACGTCTTCCTTGTCTCACATACCCTTAATATATAAACAATCAATACCTAATATATATATGCATATATATACACACAAGACAATCACAATATAATAAACAACATACCCTTAATATATAAACAATCAAACCCTAATATATATATATATGTATATATATAAACACAAGACAATCACAATATAATAAACAACATACCCTTAATATATAAACAATCAATCCCTAATATATATTTATATATATATATATATATATACACAAGACAATCACAATATAATAAACAACATACCCTTAATATATAAACAATCAAACCCTAATATATATATATATGTATATATATATATATATGTATATACAAGACAATCACAATATAATAAACAACTATGGTACATCTTCATTGTCTCACATACTCCCAATACATTTTGATTTGGCAAAATTACACAACTCAAATTCTTACACTATTAACTGCTATCTTACACTACTTCTAACAAATTTGGCAAATACGGCTATTGGATCTTCCCAGACTCTTATCATCGGATGGACCCCAGCCATCAATCTGCAAGGCTTTGATCTTCCCAGACTCTTATCATCAGACGGACCCCAGCCATCAATCTGCAAGGCTTTGATCTTCCCAGACTCTTATCATCAGATGGACCCCAGCCATCAATCTGCAAGGCTTTGCCCTTTTGATCTGTGGAACCTTGCAAGTTGATTTGTAACAATAAATGCATAAAGTATTTGCTTGTTAGTTTGGATGAAAATGTAATTGAAACCAGAGTGAAAATTATCTTGAAGTTATACATTAGAATTTATTTCCTGTTGGAGTTTACATTATAGGACCACTACTTATTCATCAGTTATTCAGCACACTACTATGATACACAGCCCTATTATTCCCTATGATATCCTATGATACCCATCCCTATGATACACATCCCTATTATTCCCTATGATATCCTTACGATCCCCTATGATACACATCCCTATGATACCCTGTGATACTATGATACACATCCCTATTATTCCCTATTATTCCCTATGATACCCATCCCTATGATATCCTATGATACCCATCCCTATGATATCCTATGATACACAGCCCTATGATATCCTATGATACCCATCCCTATGATATCCTATGATACCCATCCCTATGATATCCTATGATACCCATCCCTATGATATCCTATGATACTATGATACACAGCCCTATGATACTATGATACCCTATGATATCCTATGATACTATGACACACATCCCTATTGGCTAGTGGAGGCGGCGCCAGACATTATAGCACCAGTACTTAATTATCCCCAACATCATTCTGAGATAACAGTTTATTTACATAAAAATACATGCAGTAAGGAAAACACTGTAAAGTCAATACCTAACACGAATTTCCCGAGTCTCTGCAGCCTCCCACCACGTATAGGGCTTGCACCTCTCCTATGTCCTACTGTTCAGCAGACTAAAATCTGTCCTGTTTCCTACTGTTCAGTAGCCTACATCCTTATCTACTGTGTGTTTATTCTCAAGTGTTCTCATGTTACCTAACTGATTAAAACGATTTCCACACTGGGAGGAGTGGTAAGGCTTCTCCCCTGTGTGTGTATTCTCTCATGTGTTTTCAAGTTCAAAAACTGGGTAAAACTCTTTCCACACTGGGAGCAGTGGTACAGCTTTTCTCCTGTGTGTATTCTCTCATGCCGATTCAGGTCCCCTAACTGGGTAAAACTCTTTCCACACTGGGAGCAGTGGTAAGGCTTCTCTCCTGTGTGTATTCTCTCATGCCGTTTCAGGACCCCTAACTGGGTAAAATCCTTTCCACACTGGGAGCAGTGGTACAGCTTTTCTCCTGTGTGTACTCTCTCATGTTGTTTCAGGTCCCCTAACTGGTTACAACCCTTTCCACACTGGGAGCAGTGGTAAGGCTTGTCTCCTGTGTGTGATCTCTCATGTTTTTTAAGGTAGCTTTTCTGATTAAAACTCTTTCCACAGTGGGAGCAGTGGTAAGGCTTCTCCCCTGTGTGTAATTGCTTGTGTGTTTTCAGATTACATAAGTGGATAAAACTCTTTCCACACTGGGAGCAGTGGTAAGGCTTCTCCCCTGTATGTATTATCTCATGTGTTTTCAGGTTACGTAAGTGGGTAAAACTCTTTCCACACTGGGAGCAGTGGTACAGCTTTTCTCCTGTGTGTATTCTCTCATGTCGTTTCAGGTCACCTAAGTGGTTACAACCCTTTCCACACTGGGAGCAATAGTACAGATTTTCTCCTGTGTGTATTCTCTCATGTCGTTTCAGGTCCCCTAACTGGGTAAAACTCTTTCCACACTGGGAGCAGTGGTAGGGCTTCTCTCCTGTGTGTATTCTCTCATGCCGTTTCAGGACCCCTAACTGGGTAAAATCCTTTCCACACTGGGAGCAGTGGTACAGCTTTTCTCCTGTGTGTACTCTCTCATGTTGTTTCAGGTCCCCTAACTGGTTACAACCCTTACCACACTGGGAGCAGTGGTAAGGCTTGTCTCCTGTGTGTGATCTCTCATGTTTTTTAAGGTAGCTTTTCTGATTAAAACTCTTTCCACACTGGGAGCAGTGGTAAGGCTTCTCCCCTGTGTGTAATTGCTTGTGTGTTTTCAGATTACATAAGTGGATAAAACTCTTTCCACACTGGGAGCAGTGGTAAGGCTTCTCCCCTGTATGTATTATCTCATGTGTTTTCAGGTTACGTAAGTGGGTAAAACTCTTTCCACACTGGGAGCAGTGGTACAGCTTTTCTCCTGTGTGTATTCTCTCATGTCGTTTCAGGTCACCTAAGTGGTTACAACCCTTTCCACACTGGGAGCAATAGTACAGATTTTCTCCTGTGTGTATTCTCTCATGTCGTTTCAGGTCACCTAAGTGGTTACAGCCCTTTCCACACTGGGAGCAATAGTACAGCTTTTCTCCTGTGTGTATTTTCTCATGTCGTTTCAGGTCACCTAACTGGTTACAACCCTTCCCACACTGGGAGCAGTGGTAAGGCTTTTCTCCTGTGTGTATTCTCTCGTGTTTTTTCAGGTAGCTTTTCTGGTTAAAACGTTTTCCACACTGGGAGCAGCAGTAAGGCTTCTCCCCTGTGTGTAATTGTTCATGTGTTTTCAGGTTATTTAAGTCAGTAAAATTCTTTCCACACTTGGAGCAATGGTAAGGCTTCTGCCCTGTGTGTATTCTCTCATGTGTTTTCAGGTTACGTAAGTGGGTAAAACTCCTTCCACACTGGGAGCAGCAGTACAGCTTTTCTCCCGTGTGTATTCTCTCATGTGTTTTCAGATTACACAAGTGGGTAAAACTCTTTCCACACTGGGAGCAGTGGTAAGGCTTCTCCTCTATGTGTATTCTCTCGTGTTTTTTCAGGTAGCTTTTCTGGTTAAAACCCTTTCCACACTGGGAGCAGTGGTAAGGCTTCTCCCCTGTGTGTATTCTCTCATGTTGGTTCAGGTGTCCTTTCTGGTTAAAACTCTTTCCACAGTGGGAACACTGGTGTCTTCTTGCTGGTTTGGACGTCCCTGGCTCTGGTTCTTCTGAGTCTGGTCTTTCTCCTGCTAAAGACAGAGTGTTCATTTAAATAGAGACCTGAATGAAACCTCCACATGATAAAACGGCCTTGCTACGAGGGTAAATCCTAATCAGATCCCTCAATAACCTGATGCCAGTTTTAACAGTCTTGGTGTGATTTTAAAACAAATGTTGTAGAGCTTCCTGGTAATTACTATTAATATGTTTACATTACTTATTTTATTCATTCTGTTTTACAAGTCAGAACACAAAAAACTAAACCGTTCTTGGACACTGAAGACACAGACGTCGCTGGATTCCAATTGAGCAGGTGGTTCTAAATATATAACTTTCATAGCTGTATGATACAGAATGCGACCTACACACTCCCTTAAAACGAAAAATAAGTAAATAAGAAATTGTGTGTGGAAGTCCAAAACTAGTTTTTACGTCGAAGGCACAAAGCACATCAGTAACATCTCCCCGTTGTTGAAAGGGTTCGACACATGATGTTTAAATGGACCAATTTCTTATTTATACTTTCACAGATTTTCAACATGTTGACTATCGTTGATGTCATATTTTGGGTAAAGTAAAAAATAAAGTGAAATATTTGGAGTAGATGTTCCTAAAACTGATAGTTACTATATATAGTAAGTCTATATACAGCCATATCTTAGAGTTTGAAAAGGCTTGTTCATTCTCATGTGATGAATAACCTATGACATCATATGTTTCTAAAACTGATAGCAACTACACTGAACAAAAATATAAACGCAACATGTAAAGTGTTGGTCCCATGTTTCATGAGCTGAAAAAAAATAGCAGAATTTCCCCCCATACGTACAAAATGCTTATTTCTCTTGAATTGGGCACAAATTTTGCATCCCTGTTAGTGAACATTTCTCCTTTGCCAAAATAATCCATCCACCTGACAGGTGTGGCATATCAAGAAGCTGATTAAACAGCATTATCATTACACAGGTGCACCTTGTGCCGGGGACAATAAAAGGCCACTCTAAAATGTGCAGTTTTGTCACACAACAGGATGCCACAGATGTCTCAGAGGGAGCGGGCAATTGGCTGACTGCAGGAATGTCCACTGGAGCTGTTGCCAGGGAATTTAATGTACAGTACCAGTCAAAAGTTAGGAATCACCTACTCATTCAAGGGTTTTTCTTCATTTTTACTATTTTCTACATTGTGGAATAATAGTGAAGACATCAATACTATGAAAAACACATATGGAATCATGTTGTAACCAAAAAAAGTATTAAACAAATCTAAATATATATTAGATTCTTCAAAGTAGCCACCCTTTGCCTTGATGACAGCTTGGCATTCTCTCAACGAGCTTCACCTGGAATGCTTTTCCAACAGTCTTGTAGGAGTTCCCACATATGCTGAGCATCGGGTGATTGTGGAGGCCAGGTCATCTTATGCAGCACTCCATCACTCTCCTTCTTGGTCAAATAGCCCTTACACAGCCTGGAGGTGTGTTGGGTCATTGTCTTGTTGAAAAACAAATGATAGGCCCACTAAGCCCAAACCAGATGGGATGGTGTATCACTGCAGAATGCTGTGGTAGCCATGCTGGTTAAGTGTGCCTTGAATTCTAAATAAATCACAGACGGTGTCACCAACAAAGTACCCCCACTCCACCTTCTCCATGCTTCACGGTGGGAACCACACATGTGGAGATCATCCGTTCACCTACTCTGTGTCTCACAAAGACACGCCGGTTGGACCCGAAAATCTTACATTTGGACTCATCAGACCAAAAGACAGATCTAATGTCCATTGCTTGTGTTTCTTGGCCCAAGCAAGTCTCTTCTTCTTATTGGTGTCCTTTAGTAGTTGTTTCTTTGCAGCAATTTGACAATGAAGGCCTGATTCACACAGTCTCCTCTGAACAGTTGATGTTGAGATGTGTCTCTTACTTGAACTCTGTGAAGCAGTTATTTGGGCTGCAATTTCTGAGGCTGGTAACTAATGAACTTATCCTCTGCAGCAGAGGTAACTAATGAACTTATCCTCTGCAGCAGAGGTAACTAATGAACTTATCCTCTGCAGCAGAGGTAACTAATGAACTTATCCTCTGCAGCAGAGGTAACTAATGAACTTATCCTCTGCAGCAGAGGTAACTAATGAACTTATCCTCTACAGCAGAGGTAACTAATGAACTTATCCTCTGCAGCAGAGGTAACTAATGAACTTTTCCTCTGCAGCAGAGGTAACTAATGAACTTTTCCTCTGCAGCAGAGGTAACTAATGAACTTTTCCTCTGCAGCAGAGGTAACTAATGAACTTATCCTCTGCAGCAGAGGTAACTAATGAACTTATCCTCTGCAGCAGAGGTAACTAATTAACTTTTCCTTTGCAGCAGAGGTAACTCTGGGTCTTCCTTTCCTGTGGTGGTCCTCATGAGAGCCAGTTTCATCATAGCTCTTTTGCGACTGTACTTGAAGAAACATTTAAAAAAGTTCTTGAACTTTTCCGGATTGACTGACCCTCAAGTAATGATGGACTGTCTTTTCTCTTTGCTTAATTGAGCTGTTCTTGTCATAATATGGACTTGGTCTTTTACCAAATAGGGCTATCTTCTGTATACCACCCCTACCTTGTCACAACACAAATGATTGGCACAAATGCATTTAGAATCAAATAAATTCCACAAATGAACTTTTAAGAAGGCACACCTGTTAATTAAAATGCATTCTACGAGCCTACCTCATCAAGCTGGTTGAGAGAATTCCAAGAGTGTGCAAAGCTGTCATCGAAGCAAAGGGTGGCTAATTTGAAGAATCTCAAATATAAAACATATTGTTTTGTCGAACACTTTTTTGTTTACTACATGATTCCATACGTGTTATTTCATAGTTGATGTCTTCACTTTTATTCTACAATGTAGAACATAGTAAAAATAAAGAAAAACCCTGGAATGAGTAGGCGTGTCCAAACTTTTGACTGGTACTGTAAATTCCTTTACCATAAGCCGCCTCCAACGTCATTTTAGAGAATTTGGCAGTACGTCCAACCGGCTTCACAAATGCAGATCACGTGTAACCACGCCCGCCCAGGACCTCCACATCCGGCTTCTTCACCTGCGGGAGACTGAGACCAGCCACCTGGACCATGCGTAACCACACCCACCCAGGACCTTCACATCCGGCTTCTTCACCTGCGAGAGACTGAGACCAGCCACCTGGACCATGCGTAACCACACCCACCAAGGACCTCCACATCCGGCTTCTTCACCTGCGGGAGACTGAGACCAGCCACCTGGACAGCTGATGGAACCGAGTAGAACGTCTATCTGTAATAAAGCCATTTTGAGGGGGAAAACTAATTCTGATTGGCTGGGCCTGGCTCAACCAGTGGGTGGGCCTATGCCCAGTCATGTGAAGTCCGCAGATCAGGGCCTAATGAATGTATTGACATTGACTGACGTATATGAACTGTAGATCGTTGAAATTGTTGCATTTATGTTTTGTTCAGTCTATATATAGCCATATTATACAGTATGAAGAGGCTTGTTCATTCACGTCATGAATTCACTATGACATCATATTTGTATATGTTTTATTAGACTTTTATTCTGTAATAGATCATGTGGGTTGAAAAGTGTTTTATGATGTAATAGATCATATGGGTTGAAAAGTGTTTTATGATGTAATAGATCTTACGGGTTGAGTAGTGTTTTATGATGTAATAGATCATACGGGTTGAGTAGTGTTTTATGATGTAATAGATCATACGGGTTGAGTAGTGTTTTATGATGTAATAGATCATACGGGTTGAGTAGTGTTTTATGATGTAATAGATCATGTGGGTTGAGTAGTGTTTTATGATGTAATAGATCATGCGGTTTGAGTAGTGTTTTATGATGTAATAGATCATGTGGGTTGAGTAGTGTTTTATGATGTAATAGATCATGTGGGTTGAGAAGTGTTTTATGATGTAATAGATCATGTGGGTTGAGAAGTGTTTTATGATGTAATAGATCATGTGGGTTGAGTAGTGTTTTATGATGTAATAGATCATACGGGTTGAGTAATGTTTTATGATGTAATAGATCATGTGGGTTGAGAAGTGTTTTATGATGTAATAGATCGTATGGGTTGAAAAGTGTTTTATGATGTAATAGATCATATGGGTTTAGTGTTTTATGATGTAATAGATCATATGTGTTGAAAAGTGTTTTATGATGTAATAGATCATATGGGTTTAGTGTTTTATGATGTAATAGATCATATGTGTTGAAAAGTGTTTTATGATGTAATAGATCATATGGGTTGAGTAGTGTTTAATGATGTAATATATCATATGGGTTGAAAAGTGTTTTATGATGAAATAGATCATATGGGTTGAAAAGTGTTTTATGATGTAATAGATCATATGGGTTTAGTGTTTTATGATGTAATAGATCATATGTGTTGAAAAGTGTTTTATGATGTAATAGATCATATAGGTTGAGTAGTGTTTTATGATGTAATAGATCATATAGGTTGAGGAGTGTTTTATGATGTAATAGATCATATGGGTTGAGTAGTGTTTTATGATGTAATAGACCATACGGGTTGAGTAGTGTTTTATGATGTAATAGATCATATGGGTTGAGTAGTGTTTTATGATGTAATAGATCATACGGGTTGAGTAGTGTTTTATGATGTAATAGATCATGTGGGTTGAGTAGTGTTTTATGATGTAATAGATCACGTGGGTTGAGTAGTGTTTTATGATGCAATAGATCATACGGGTTGAGTAATGTTTTATGATGTAATAGATCATGTGGGTTGAGTAGTGTTTTATGATGTAATAGATCATGTGGGTTGAGTAGTGTTTTATGATGTAATAGATCATGTGAGTTGAGTAGTGTTTTATGACGTAATATATCATATGGGTTGAGTAGTGTTTTATGATGTAATAGATCATACGGGTTGAGTAGTGTTTTATGATGTAATAGATCATACGGGTTGAGTAGTGTTTTATGATGTAATAGATCATACGGGTTGAGTAATGTTTTATGATGTAATAGATCATACGGGTTGAGTAGTGTTTTATGATGTAATAGATCATATGGGTTGAGTAGTGTTTTATGATGTAATAGATCATACGGGTTGAGTAGTGTTTTATGATGTAATAGATCATATGGGTTGAGTAGTGCTTTATGATGTAATAGATCATGTGGGTTCAGTAGTGTTTTATGATGTAATAGATCATATGGGTTGAGTAGTGTTTTATGATATAATAGATCATATGGGTTGAAAAGTGTTTTATGATGTAATAGACCATACGGGTTGAGTAGTGTTTTATGATGTAATAGATCATATGGGTTGAAAAGTGTTTTATGATGAAATAGATCATATGGGTTGAAAAGTGTTTTATGATGTAATAGATCATATGGGTTTAGTGTTTTATGATGTAATAGATCATGTGGGTTCAGTAGTGTTTTATGATGTAATAGATTATAGGGGTTGAATAGTGTTTTATGATGTAATAGATCATGTGGGTTCAGTAGTGTTTTATGATGTAATAGATCATATGGGTTGAGTAGTGTTTTATGATGTAGTAGATCATATGAAGAATGGCGCTGAAGGAGATGGCTGCCATTTTTCGATCCCGTAACCAATTGTGCGATTGTGTATGCTTCTTCTCGTTATTTGTACCTTATTCTGTACATAATGTTTCTGCCACTGTGTCTTATGACTGAAAATAGCTTCTAGATATCAGGACAGCGATTACTCACCCCGTACTGGAGAAATACTTCATCTTCAATGAAGGATTTACTTCAGAAGCCGGACAAGGCCCTCATCCTCGTCATTCGCATGAGAAAGAAACGGAGGTATCAGGGACGAAGGTCCGGGTGCCTTGTAAGGATCCGTCGCCAAGAGGGTAATCTACCTTTACCATCGGTCCTATTAGCCAACGTACAATCAATCGATAAAAGAAGAAATACGATTACGTATATATCCTACCAACGGGACATTAAAAACTGTTTCACCGAGTCATCATATCACAACCAGCTATTGTTGGGAGTCCCATAGGGCGACGCAGAATTGGCCCAGCGTCGTCTGATGCAGGCCGTCATTGTAAAATAGAACTTGTTCTTAACTGACTTTTTTATTTATTTTATTTTATTTTACCGTTATTTTACCAGGTAAGTTGACTGAGAACACGTTCTCATTTGCAGCAACGACCTGGGGAATAGTTACAGGGGAGAGGAGGGGGATGAATGAGCCAATTGTAAACTGGAGATTATTAGGTGACCATGATGGTTTGAGGGCCAGATTGGGAATTTAGCCAGGACACCGGGGTTAACACCCCTACTCTTACGATAAGTGCCATGGGATCTTTAATGACCTCAGAGAGTCAGGACACCCGTTTAACGTCCCATCCGAAAGACGGCACCCTACACAGGGCACTGTCCCCAATCACTGCCCTGGGGCATTGGGATATTTTTTAGACCAGAGGAAAGAGTGCCTCCTACTGGCCCTCCAACACCACTTCCAGCAGCATCTGGTCTCCCATCCAGGGACTGACCAGGACCAACCCTGCTTAGCTTCAGAAGCAAGCCAGCAGTGGTATGCAGGGTGGTATGCTGCTGGCATTGCCCAGTTATATAAAGGTTCAATATAACTATGGCCATAAGCAAACAGGAACACACTCAGAGGTGGGCTCCTAGTGGCTGGAGACTTTAATGCAGGGAAACTCAAATCTGTTTTACCTCATTTCTACCAGCATGTTAAATGCACAACCAGAGGAAAACTCTAGACCCCCTTTACTCCACACATAGACGCAAGTTTGCGGACGACACTACAGTGGTAGGCTTGATTACCAACAACGACGAAACGGCCTACAGGGAGGAGGTGAGGGCCCTCGGAGTGTGGTGTCAGGAAAATAACCTCACACTCAACGTCAACAAAACAAAGGAGATGATTGTGGACTTCAGGAAACAGCAGAGGGAGCACCCCCCTATCCACATCGACGGGACAGTAGTGGAGAGGGTAGTAAGTTTTAAGTTCCTCGGCGTACACTTCACGGACAAACTGAATTGGTCCACCCACACAGACAGCGTTGTGAAGAAGGCACAGCAGCGCCTCTTCAACCTCAGGAGGCTGAAGAAATTTGGCTTGTCACCAAAAGTACTCACAAACTTCTACAGATGCACAATCGAGAGCATTCTGTCGGGCTGTATCACCGCCTGGTACGGCAACTGCTTCGCCCACAACCGTAAGGCTCTCCAGAGGGTAGTGAGGTCTGCACAACGCATCCCCGGGACACCTACACCACCCGATGTCACAGGAAGACCATAAAGATCATCAAGGACAACAACCACCCGAGCCACTGCCTGTTCACCCCGCTATCATCCAGAAGGCGAGGTCAGTACAGGTGCATCAAAGCAGGGACCGAGAGACTGAAAAACAGCTTCTATCTCAAGGCCATCAGACTGTTAAACAGCCACCACTAACATTTAGTGGCTGCTGCCAACATACTGACTCAACTCCAGACACTTTAATAATGGGAATTGATGGAAATGTATGTAAAAATGTATCATTAGACACGTTAAACAATGCCACTTAATATAATGTTTACATACCCTACATTACTCATCTCACATGTATATACTGTACTCTATACCATCTACTGCATCTTGCCTATGCCGTTCTGTACCATCACTCATTCATATATCTTTATGTACATATTCTTTATCCCTTTACACTTGTGTGTATAAGGTAGTAGTTGTGGAATTGTTAGATTACTCATTGGTTATTACTGCATTGTCGGAACTAGAAGCACAAGCATTTCGCTACACTCGCATTAACATCTGCTAACCATGTGTATGAGACAAATAACATTTGTTTTGATTTGATACAAAGCTTTCCCTCCATGTGGCAAATTTGACCATAATTCTATCCTGATTCCTGCTTAAAAGCAAAAACTAAAACAGGAAGCACCAGCGACTCGGTCACTAAGAAAGTGGTCAGATGAAGCAGAAGCTACAGGACTATTTTGCACAGACTGGAATATGTTCCGGGATTCTTCCGATGGCTTTGAGAAGTACACCACATCAGTAACTGGCTTCATCAATAAATGCATTGATGACGTCGTCCCCACAGTGACCGAACGTACATACTAGAGGTTGACCGATTAATCAGCATGGCCGATTAATTAGGGCCGACTTCAAGTTTTCATAACAATCAATAATCTGCCTTTTTGGACGCTGACTATGGCCGATTACATTGCAATCCACGAGGAAACTGCGTGGCAGGCTGACTTCGTTACACAAGTGCAGCGTCAAAAGGACCTTGTGTTGCACAGAACCAAGGTAAGTTGCTAGCTATCATTAAACTTATCTTATAAAAACAATCAATCTTCACATAATCACTAGTTAACTACACATGGTTAATGATATTACTAGGTTAACTAGCTTGTCCTGCGTTGCATATAATCAATGCGCTGCCTGTTAATTTATCATCGAATCACAGCCTACTTCAACTTCGCCAAATAGGTGATGATTAAAAAAAGTGCATTGCTGAAAAAAAGCACAATCTTTGCATAAATGTATCCAACTATAAACATCAACGCCTTTCTTAAAATCAATGCACAGAAGTAGATTTTTTTAAACCTGCATATTTAGTTAAGAAATTGATGTTAGCAGGCAATATTAACTAGGGAAATAGTGTCCCTTCTCTTGTGTTCAGTGCAAGCAGAGTCAGGGTATATGGAACAGTTAGGGCCACCGGGCTCGTTGTGAACTGGAAACTCATTTGACAGAATTTGACAGAGTTGAAGTCGGAAGTTTACATTAACTTAGGTTGGAGTCATTAAAACTTGTTTTCAACCACTCCACAAATTTCTTGTTCACAAACTATAGTTTTGGCAAGTCGGTTAGGACATCTACTTTGTGCATGACACAAGTCATTTTTCCAACAATTGCTTATAGACAGATTATTTCACTGTATCACAATTCCAGTGAGTCAGAAATGTACATACACTAAGTTGACTGTGCCTTTAAACAGCTTGGAAAATTCCAGAAAATTATGTCATGGCTTTAGAAGCTTATGATAGGCTAATTGACATAATTTTAGTCAATTGGAGGTGTTCCTGTGGATGTATTTCAAGGCCTACCTTCAAACGCAGTGCCCTCTTTGCTTGACATCATGAGAAAATCAAAAGAAATCAGCCAAGATCTCTGAAAAATAATTGTAGACCTCCACAAGTCTGGTTCATCCTTGGGAGCAATTTCCAAACGCCTGAAGGTACCACGTTCATCTGTACAAACAATAGTACGCAAGTATAAACACCATGGGTGTCACGAATCCCGCCGAAGATGGTGCCTCTTCCTGTTCGGGCGGCGCTCGGCGGTCGTCGTCACCGGCCTACTAGCTGCCATCGATTCCCTTCTTTTTGTTTCTGTTAGTTTGGGCTGATTGGGTGCACCTGTTTTGAGTTTAGTTTTGTGGGTAGGCTATTTAAGGGCAGTAGGCCCGTCGGCTTTTGTGCGGGCTTGTTTTCTGTTATTTGGTGTTGGTATTTAAGTGGAAGCTATTTTCCGGACAGTTTAGTCCTGTGTGTTTGGACTGGGATTTTCATGTGCCCGTTGTGTTGGGCATGACCGTTGTTACTGTCGACAGGAATAAAAAACCACGTCCTGAACTAACCTGCTCTCTGCGCTTGACTCCTCCACCCAGTACTCCTAGAAGCTCTGACAATGGGACCACGCAGCCGTCATATTGGCTCATTCATCCCCCTCTTCTCCCCTGTAACTATTCCCCAGGTTGTTGCAGTAAATGAGAATGTGTTCTCAGTCAACATACCTGGTAAAATAAAAAATAAATAAATACAGCTACGGAAGGAGACGCGTTCTGACTCCTAGAGATGAACGTACTTTGGTGCGAAAAGTTCAAATCAATCCCAGAACAACAAAGGACCTTGTGAAGATGCTGGAGGAAACAGGTACAAAATTACCTATATCCACAGTAAAACGAGTCCTATATCAACATAACCTGAAAGGTCACTCAGCAAGGAAGAAGCCCCTGCTCCAAAACCGCCATAAAAAGCCAGACTACAGGTTGCAACTGCACATGGGGACAAAGATTATACTTTTTGGAGAGGAAAATTGTGGATATATTGAAACAACATCTCAAGACAACAGTCAGGAAGTTAATGCTTGGTCGCAAATGGGTCTTCCAAATGGACAATGACCCCAAGCATACTTCCAAAGTTGTGTCAAAATGGCTTAAGGACAACAAAGTCAAGGTATTGGATTGGCCATCACAAAGCCCTGACCTCAATCCTATAGAAAATGTGTGGCCAGAACTAAAAAAGCGTGTGTGAGCAAGGAGGCCGACAAATCTGACTCAGTTACACCAGCTCTGTCAGGAGGAATGGGCCATAATTCACCCAACTTATTGTGGGAAGCTTGTGGAAGGCTACCCGAAACGTAAACTTCTGACACACTGGGAATGTGATGAAAGAAATAAAAGCTGAAATATATCATTCTCTCTACTATTATTCTGACATTTCACATTCTTAAAATAAAGTGGTGATCCTAACTGACCTAAGACAGGGCATTTTAACAAGGATTAAATGTCAGAAATTGTGAAAAACTGAGTTTAAATGTATTTGGCTGAGGTGTATGTAAACTTCTGACTTCAACTGTAATCATGACATAACATTGAAGGTTGTGCAATGTAACAGCAATATTTAGACTTATGGATGCCACCCGTTTTATAAAATATGGAGCGGTTCCGTATTTCACTGAAAGAATAAACGTTTTGTTTTCTAAATTAAACTTTCTGGATTTTACCATAATAATGACCTAAGGCTTGTATTTCTGTGTGTTTATTATAATTAAGTCTATGATTTGATATTTGACAGAGCAGTCTGACTGAGCGGTGGTAGGCAGCAGCATGCTCGTAAGCATTCATTCAAACAGCACTTTCCTGCGATTGCCAGCAGCTCTTAGCAATGCTTGAAGCACAGCGCTGTTTATGACTTCAAGCCTATCAACTCCCGAGATTAGGCTGGCAATACTAAAGTGCCTATAAGAACATCCAATAGTCAAAGGTATATGAAATACAAATGGTATAGAGAGAAATAGTCGACGCGTCATAATTCCTATAATAACTACAAACTCAAACTTCTTACCTGGGAATATTGAAGACTCATGTTAAAAGGAACCACCAGCTTTCATATGTTCTCATGTTCTGAGCAAGGAACTTAGACGTTAGCTTTTTTACTTGGCACATACTGTACTTTTACTTTCTTAATCCAACGCTGTGCATTTGCAATATTTCTACCAAATTGAACATGTTTCATTATTTATTTGAGACTAAATAGATTTTATGTATGTATTATATTAAGTTCAAATAAAATTGTTCATTCAGTATTGTTGTAAATGTCATTATTACAAATATATATATAAAAATGTGCCGATTAATCGGTATTGGCTATTTTTGTTCCTCCAATAAATCCGTATCGGCGTTGAAAAATCATAATCGGTCGACCTCTAGTACATACCCCAACCAGAAGTTATGGATTACAGGCAATATCTCCACTGAGGTAAAGGGTAGAGTTGCCGCTTTCAAAGAGCGGGACTCTAATCCGGAAGCTTATAAGAAATCCCGCTACGCCCTCCGACGAACCATCAAACAGGCAAAGAGTCAAAACAGGACTATGATCGTATCGTACTACACCGGCTCCGAGGTTCGTCGGATATTTGCAGGGCAAACTATCACACACTATAAAGAGAAGCACAGCCGCGAGCTGCCCCGTGACACCTACCAGATGAGCTAAATTACTTGTATGCTCGCTTCGAGGCAAGTAACACTGAAGCATGCATGAGAGCATCAGCTGTTCCGGGTCAATATTCCCAAGGCCGCAGGGCCAGACGGATTACCCAGATGTGTACTCCGAGCATGCCCTGACCGAGTCTGTAATACCAACATAATTCAAGCAGACCACCATAGTCCCTGTGTCCAAGAACACTAAGGTAACCTACCTAAATTACTACCGACCCGTAGCACTCACGTCTGTAGCCATGAAGTGCTTTGAAAGGCTGGTCATGGCTCACATGAAAACACCATTATCCCAGTAACACTTAGACCCACTCCAATTTGCATACTAAATCCAAGATGGCGTAGCAGTCAGATGTCCATTGTCCTCGTCTTGTCCCGTGTATATATATTTTATATATTTTTCTTCGCATATCTTTTTATATATATATTCTTTTCTTCTTAAAAACTCAACTTCAAAACACTCTCCTGCAACCCACCTCCAAATGTGGTGCGGATCTGTTTTTTTTTTCTTCCTCAAAAGTATTATTCACCTCGTATCCGAAATCTACAACAGAAGCTAACAAGCTAACCAGAAGTTAGCCAGCTCACAAGCTAACGTTAGTAGTTCAGCTAACCACAGCTAGCGCTCATCAGCTATCCTTTAGCTCGGAAAACTATTGCCAGTTTTGTACAACGCGACTCAGACCAGAGCATACCAGACCTATTTTCTCTCCATATCCCCAGATTTTTACCTCAAGCTCTGGACATTTACACCTGGATCTTGCAGCTAACTAGCTGCTATCCGAGTGACTATCGGCTAACATCAATTCCGGAGCAAACACCAATTATCCCGGACCTAGCCAGCTGAAGAGTTCCATCAGCCACTCCTGGGCTACAATCACCTATCCGGACCCGTTTTACTGCCGATGCGGAGCCCCACCGGGCCTTCACGACTGGGATACCGACGTTATCTGCCCGAGGGAGTATTTCAACCGGCCCCTCCATCGCGACGTAACCTGAACGTCCATATACTAACTGCGGCCCGCTAATCGTTAGCTGTCTTGAGCATATCGGCTGCTATCTGAACAGGTCTATCGAACAATCTTCTTAGGCCACTATAACTATTTTGACAATTGGATTGGTCCCCTCTACCACACGGAACCCCACTAATCTACCGACGGAATTGCACGGCGTGGCTAAAAACAGACCTCCATCTTCTGCTAGCTTGCTACCCATGACTAGCTGTCTGAATCACGAAGCTAGCACCAGTTAGCAAACACAATTCTACAACTCACAACCTCTCTTTCGCCACCGCCATCCGGCTTGGATTCTCTGTCGACACGACCACGTCTGGTCTGCAGACAAATACCCCATCCGCTGTGCCCTCAACCGGCCTCCGTCTGAGCAGACCCCCTCAGTCTGAGCAGACCACCCCCCCGGGCTACTAACTTTAAACGCCGCGGGCTAGCTTAGTGGAGGCCTCACTACTCCATCTACGGCTGCCCCCTGGACACTATGATCACTTGGCTACATAGCTTATGCCTGCTTGACTGTCCATTAATTCACGGTACTCCATTCTGTTTATTTGTGTTTTATCTGTCGGCTCTGTGCCTTAACTCAGGATCTGTGTGTAGTTAATCTGACCCTCTCTGCCCAGTCGTCGCCATTTTTACCTTCTGTTGCTGTGTTAGCTGACTAGCTGCTGTTATCTGACCTGCTGTTTTAGCTAGCTCTCCCAATCATGACCTGCAATCACTTTATGCCTTATTGTATGTCTCTCTCAAATATCAATATGCCTTGCATACTGTTGTTCAGGCTAGTTATCATTGTTTTGGTTTGCAATGGACCCCGTAGTTCCACTCTCCGTACCTCTGATACCTCCTTTGTCCCACCCCCCACACATGCGGTGACCTCACCCATTGAGACCAGCATGTCCAGAGATACAACCTCTTTTATCATCACCCAGTGCCTGGGCTTGCCTCCGCTGTACCCGTGCCCCACCATACCCTGGTCTGCACATTATGCCCAGAATCTATTCTACCACGCCCATAAATCTGCTCCTTTTATTCCTTGTCCCCAACGCTCTAGGCGACCAGTTTTGATAGCCTTTAGCCGCACCCTCATCCTACTGCTCCTCTGTTCCTCGGGTGATGTGGAGGTAAACCCAGGCTCTGCATGTCCCCAGTCACCCTCATTTGTTGACTTCTGTGATCGAAAAAGCCTTGGCCTCGTTTTGTCCTTGCCGTGTCTGAATCCTGGCTTAGGAAGGCCACCAAAAACTCTGAGATTTCCATACCCAACTATAACACTTTCCGTCAAGATAGAACTGCCAAAGGGGGAGGAGTTGCAATCTACTGCAGAGATAGCCTGCAAAGTTCTGTCATACTTTCCAAGTCTATGCCCAAACAGTTCGAACTTCTAATTTTAAAAATGAATCTCTCCAGAAATAAGTCTCTCACTGTTGCCGCCTGCTACCGACCCCCCTCAGCTCCCAGCTGTGCCCTGGACACCATCTGTGAATTGATCGCTCCCCATCTAGCTTCAGAGTTTGTTCTGTTAGGTGACCTAAACTGGGATATGCTTAACACCCCGGCAGTCCTACAATCTAAGCTTGATGCCCTCAATCTCACACAAATCATCAAGGAACCCACCAGGTACAACCCTAAATCCGTAAACATGGGCACCCTAATAGACATTATCCTGACCAACTTGCCCTTCAAATACACCTCTGCTGTCTTCAATCAAGATCTCAGCGATCACTGCCTCATTGCCTGTATCCGCCACGGGTCCACGGTCAAACGACCACCCCTCATCACTGTCAAACGCTCCCTGAAACACTTCTGCGAGCAGGCCTTTCTAATCGACCTGGCCCGGGTACCCTGGAAGGATATTGACCTCATCCCGTCAGTTGAGGATGCCTGGTCATTCTTTAAAAGTTACTTCCTCACCATATTAGACAAGCATGCTCCGTTCAAAAAATGCAGAACCAAGAACAGATATAGCCCTTGGTTCACTCCAGACCTGACTGCCCTCGACCAGCACAAAAACATCCTGTGGCGAACTGCAATAGCATCGAAGAGCCCCCGTGATATGCAACTGTTCAGGGAAGTCAGGAACCAATACACGCAGTCAGTCAGGAAAGCAAAGGCTAGCTTTTTCAAGCAGAAATTTGCATCCTGTAGCTCTAACTCCAAAAAGTTCTGGGATACTGTAAAGTCCATGGAAAACAAGAGCACCTCCTCCCAGCTGCCCACTGCACTGAGGCTAGATAACACGGTCACCACTGATAAGTCCGTGATAATCGAAAACTTCAACAAACATTTCTCAATGGCTGGCCATGCCTTCCACCTGGCGACTCCAACCTTGGCCAGCAGCCCCGCCCGGCCCGCTGCTACTCGCCCAAGCCTCCCCAGCTTCTCCTTTACCCATATCCAGATAGCAGATGTTCCGCCATCGATAAAAGACATTACTGTGCAGCCGTCTTCATCGACCTGGCCAAGGCTTTCGACTCTGTCAATCACCATATTCTTATCGGCAGACTCAATAGCCTCGGTTTTTCTAATGACTGCCTTGCCTGGTTCACCAACTACTTTGCAGACAGAGTTCAGTATGTCAAATCGGAGGGCATGTTGTCCGGTCCTCTGGCAGTCTCTATGGGGGTACCACAGGGTTCAATTCTCGGGCCGACTCTTTTCTCTGTATACATCAATGATGTTGCTCTTGCTGCGGGCGATTCCCTGATCCACCTCTACGCAGACGACACCATTCTGTATACTTCCGGCCCTTCCCTGGACACTGTGCTATCTAACCTCCAAATGAGCTTCAATGCCATACAACACTCCTTCCGTGGCCTCCAACTCCTCTTAAATGCTAGTAAAACCAAATGCATGCTTTTCAACCGTTCGCTGCCTGCACCCGCACGCCCGACTAGCATCACCACCCTGGACGGTTCCGACCTAGAATATGTGGACATCTATAAGTACCTAGGTGTCTGGCTAGACTGCAAACTCTCCTTCCAGACTCATATCAAACATCTCCAATCCAAAATCAAATCTAGAGTCGGCTTTCTATTCCGGAACAAAGCCTCCTTCACTCACGCCGCCAAACTTACCCTAGTAAAACTGACTATCCTACCGATTCTCGACTTCGGCGATGTCATCTACAAAATAGCTTCCAATACTCTACTCAGCAAACTGGATGCAGTTTATCACAGTGCCATCCGTTTTGTTACTAAAGCACCTTATACGACCCACCACTGCGACCTGTATGCCCTAGTCGGCTGGCCCTCGCTACATGTTCGTCGTCAGACCCACTGGCTCCAGGTCATCTACAAGGCTATGCTAGGTAAAGTGCCGCCTTATCTCAGTTCACTGGTCACGATGGCTACACCCACCCGTAGCACGCGCTCCAGCAGGTGTATCTCACTGATCATCCCTAAAGCCAAAACCTCATTTGGACGCCTTTCCTTCCAGTTCTCTGCTGCCTGCGACTGGAACGAATTGCAAAAATCTCTGAAGTTGGAGACTTTTATCTCCCTCAACAACTTTAAAAATCTGCTATATGAGCAGCTAACCGATCGCTGCAGCTGTACATAGTCCATCTGTAAACTACCCACCCAATTTACCTACCTCACCCCCATACTGCTTTTATTTATTTACTTTTCTGCTCTTTTGCACACCAGTATCTCTTCTTGCACATGATCATCTGATGATTTATCACTCCAGTGTTAATCTGCTAAATTGTAATTATTCGATTTATTGCCTACCTCATGCCTTTTGCACACATTGTATATAGATTCTCTTTTTCCTACCATGTTATTGACTTGTTTATTGTTTACTCCATGTGTAACTCTGTGTTGTTGTCTGTTCACACTGCTATGCTTTATCTTGGCCTGGTCGCAGTTGCAAATGAGAACTTGTTCTCAACTAGCCTACCTGGTTAAATAAAGGTGAAAAAAAATAAATAAATACCACCCCAACAGATCCACAGATGATGCAAAAATTGTCAAAAGACTCCAGCCACCCTAGTCATAGACTGTTCTCTCTTTTACCACATGGCAAGCGGTACCACATGGCAAGCGGTATCAACAGTTTAAGCCCGGTATGAGGACAGGGACAGTGGAGGAAACTAAACTGTTAGCAGCACATTGATGTCAAAAAAGTTAGTAATTTCAAATGAAACAATGTTCTTTAAAGTCTATGTTGGAGTTCAGCCGTCATTTGACCTGATAAAGTAGGAAATTAAATTAATTTTGTCCATTACAGGGACGGAGGCCAAGTCTCGCAAAAAATGCTTTTCATTTATACATATTTCATGGCTTTTAGAAAAGGCTTTACAGAGTTTGTTTTAAACAATATATTTGTTGTGTAGATCAGATGTTAATGAAGCAATAGAGACCACATTGAAGTGTCTGGAGTTTAGTTTGTGTGTTCTAGAGTCTTGTAAAGAAAGGGGGGGTTGACTGGGACAGACAATGTAACATCCATAATGTTTTGAGAAAAAGTGTTTGTAAAACATGCAGCTTACATCGGATCATCTTGAAACTTTCTCTCCAAAGCTAACTTTCATCAAGGTTTAATATGGTCTATTGGTTTCTCTCTTTTCATTGACAGAATCCTTTTCAGTGTTATGATATTCATAACATCCATATGCACCAGTCTATCTTCCTGTCAACTAACAGAACTCTGCTGGTTGTCCTGGTAACAGATACCAGTGGGCAGATCTTTTGTATTTGTTCAAACTAAACTACAGCACTTACTTTGATGTGTCAGATCTGATCCTTTCTTCTCTTCTCCTCCTCTCACAGTTCCACTCAGACAAGTTGATTTCCTGCAGTCCACCAGCAGCACAGACAACCTCTTCATACCCAGCAGTAAGGTGCTACCGGGAGAGGCACTACACACGGACTCCGGGAGGGAGGAAGGGCTAGTGTTGTCCTGGTAACCATAAAGAGGGGACACAGACATTTATCATTATGGATACTGATGTCACTGTTGTCATAAAGTGCTTTACAGAAACCCAGCCCAGACCCAGATAGAGCAAGCTGTATACTAGACCAGACCAAGCTGTACCATCTGGTGTTCTGATCTGGAGAGACTCTTCTCTGCCTCGTCAGCATCAGGATGTCGTTGAGGCTCCCCAGAGGATCCACAATAGTCATGTCTCTCTCCTGTGTGAATGAGAACATCAAACAGATTGTAAACTTATGACCATCTATTACAATCACAGAGTCTTACAAGAGGCATGAACATGTATAAAAAGGGCCTAAAATGGCCACTTTCATCATCATTTTGTCGAATATTGTTTGTGTTGTAAATGTAAAAGGGTCGTTCCACTAAATGGGTGCCTTTTACTTCCCTTTGACATTTTAAGTAGGAAATTATGCATCAATATTGCATTTTAAAAACCTGTTATTTTAGATGAAGTGCACTTTAATATAGACCACCTGGAGAATTCAATTCATCTCATTTAAAAGTCCCAAAAATATATGTATCAATGGCAGATTACACCTTAAACAATTCCTACAGTACTGAACAACATAGTCAAGTGTAGAACTTCAGTAGAATGTCCCTTTAAAACAACACATTAGTTCAACAACTGCATAGCTTGTGCCCCTGTTTTTAAGACAGTACTCACTGGTGGTAATCGGATCTTCAGCCTCCTCCTTTTTCACTCCCAAAACGTCTTCCTCCTCTTTTATTGAGATAGCCTCCTCTTCCTCTTTTACTCTAAAAGGTTCTTCCTCTTCTTTCACTACATTCTCTTCTTGTATTGTTACGGCATCTTCCTCCTTTCTGATTCTGAAAGCTTCTACCTCCTCCTCTTCCACTTTGACAACCTCTCTCCCATCTTCCTCTTTCACTGTAATATCATTCTCTCCTTTCAATGTGATAGCCTCCTCTTCCTCGTCTTTCATTCTGAAAGCTTCTTCCTCTCCTTCCATCAGAGCTTCTTTCTCCGTCTAGTTTAGTGAACTCATGCCAGGTCGCAGTTGTAAATGAGAACTAGTTCTCAACTAGTCTACTTGGTTAAATAAAGGTGAAATAAATAAAAATAAAAAATGCTCAGGGACATTAGCCTAGCGCAATACCAATGTAACAGATTTGCTAATGTAATAAGCAAATTGCGTTTAAATGAACAAGTAGATACGTAAACAGAATGATGTTCTAAACACTAAGATTAATAATACATAAAATACACAATAATGGTCTAAAGATCTTAAATGGTTCGGTTTTATGTTCGCTAGCAGACCACCGCGGTGGGTGAATCAGAAGCCTTTTGTCGCTGTTGAAGAAGCCTCCCGTCCCGTCCACTAGATTATACGTCACACAAGAACCATCAACTGAAAGACTCACATCGCCGTCTGCTGCCTGGAGTGGGTAACGCAGACTGGGAAAAAAATCACCATTACATTGTTTATTCTGGCAAGCAATGTCATAAGAAGTCATTTAAAAACAACCAGATGTTATGTTTTCTCCTCCTTCTTTACAGCCAATACTTTCCTCCAGGGCTGACCTGCCCATTAGGCAGGATTAGGTGACAGATTGAAGAGGGTGGCATATTCCTAGCTAAATTGACCAAGGCTCATCTGGTGGCATAATTTATATTCATTTTTGCCAAAGTTATTCTGAACCTTGTTGTCGTTATCTACACCCAAAAAAATGAAAATATCTTCTCAGATATCTCAAATATTTTTCTCAGACTTCAAAAGTGGTCTCCTGATGTGGTTAAATTATTGTTGTGGATTTAGAACATCCAATGTTGTTTTTTTTCTATTAACAGTGTGATTTTGGAAGCGAAAAACAGAAAAACAGCGACAATCAGAAACCTTGAAAAACTAAACGTAGAATATAAATGAAAGATTAGGTCCTTGAATGGTCAAAAACCTCTTCAAATAGAAGTACGTTTATAGCACAAAATATCTTACAGGTAGCCCTTCTCTCACTCTCTCTCATCATGTCACAAGCTGAGAGGCTCCCAGAGGCAGGGCAATAACAGGCCCCAGCTCACTCAACTGCCCCTCCCCTCTCCAACAGCCATCAATCCAGAACATCCTGAAGACAGAACATCTAAAAGATAATCTGGGAATCCTTTCCTCCTCATGGAGATTTTTGAAAGTGAGGTGAATATTCAATGTGATGTTTGTACAGTGTATTCGGAAAGTATTCAGACCCCTTGACTTTTTCCACATTTTGTTACATTACAGCTTATTCTAAAATGTATTACTTAAATTTTTTCCTCGTCAATCGACACACAATACCCAATAATCATTTAATTTACCACAGGTGGACTCCAATCAAGTTGTAGAAATATCTCAAGGATGATCAATGGAAACATGCATCTGAGCTCAATTCCGAGTATCAGAGCAAAGTGTCTGAAAACTTATGTAAATAAGATGTATGTTTTTTTTTTTAAATAAATTTTCTAAAATGTCTAAAAGTATTTTATCGCTTTATCATTATGGGGTACTGTGTGTAGATTTCTGAGGAAATAGTTTTATTTAATCCATTTTAGAATAAGACTGTATCATAACAAAATGTGGACAACGTCAAGGGGTCTGAATACTTTCCAAAGGCACTGGAAGTGGTTGAGGAGAGAGCATCATTGATATATTCGAATTAAAATCATTGACCCATAAGAGAACACCTGACCAAAGCAAGGCGTGACCCATATAGAATTAAAACAACATTATTCTTAATGAGAAATATAATCTAATAAACAAATGTTTGCATAATCAAAGACATGAAAACATTGTATTTAGCAAGACTTTCATATGGCCAGGAAGGTCATTGAGAATAACAATAGACAATAGTTATTGTTGCTAGTTTAGGGATGAAGATAGTGAAGGTTCATGAATGTTACAGATGTGGTGTTCACAGTGTGGATGTTGACAGAGGGGGATTCGAACCCTAAAGTAATAGTGGTACAAAAGATCATAAAGGTCATTTATCATTCTGGTTTAGGGGGGTAATCCCTTTTTGGAAACCACTATTCACACTATGTACAGACATAGAAAACCATCACATCAAGGAGGTGTAACAGTGATGAATGACTATTCAATGTACAACAGTAGTCTTCTGTAACAAGCAATACCTGCTAAATATGTTTACATACATCCATGACTGAATGGTTTCATGAACTCCTTTAAAGGTTTTGTAAGTAAGTTGTAACCGGTCCTCAATCAGCAGTCTGAATTAACCTAGAGGCACCAAAACATCAACTTTTAGAGAAGTTTGGAGATTATTCCACAAGTAAGGTGCTAAGAGCAGATTTACCTAACTCTGTACAGACCAAAGGAATTCCCAGAGCTAGCCATCCCTGAGACTGTGTATGATAACACCAACTCTTACCTCTAATGGTTATTGTAGATGTTAGCTACAGAGGGAGTTACTGTCAAAGAGATTTATAAATGCAAAGAGAGCAATGAATGGACCTACGTGACCACAAAGAGGGTCAGCCTACTTCCTGATGGAGAATGCAGGGATGTGTACTGAACCTGTACCCAGAATAAAACAAAGTGCATTATGGTCAAATGCATCTAATGGCTTTTAATGAAGTGGCAGCTGTATTCATATAGATGATGTCACCATAGTCTAGGACCAGTAAGAACATCGATTGAATGATCTGCTTTGTACTATTAAGCAAGAGGCCTGACCTATTTCTATAGAAGACCCTTTTTAAACTCAGCATCTTAATGAACTAACTCATCAATATGTTTTTTAAAAGACAGCTTAACGTCTAGACAGAAACCCAGCCTAAAACCCCAACTCAGCATCTTAATTAACTAACTCATCAATATGGTTTTTTAAAGACAGCTTCATGTCTATACAGAAACCCAGCCTAAAACTCAAACTCAGCATCTTAATGAACTAACTCATAAATATGTTTTTTTTAAAGACAGCTTAACATCAGATACACCATACAATTTACATACACTTAAATCATTAATTATTTTTGTGCAATCTATAAAACAACATATACTTAGTTTTTTTGTATTGTCATTACGGGTCTCGTCCCGTGTATTGTCATTTTGGGTCTCGTCCCAAGTATTGTCATTAAGGGTCTCGTCCCGTGTATTGTCAGTACGGGTCTCGTCCCGTGTATTGTCTTTACGGGTCTCGTCCCGTGTATTGACGTTACGGGTCTGGTCCCGTGTATTGTTGTTACGGGTCTCGTCCCGTGTATTGTCGTTACGGGTCTCGTCGTGTATTGTCATTACGGGTCTCATCCCGTGTATTGTCGTAACGGGTCTCGTCCCGTGTATTGTCATTACGGGTCTCGTCCCGTGTATTGTCATTACGGGTCTCGTCCCGTGTATTGTCGTTACGGGTCTCGTCGTGTATTGTCATTACGGGTCTCGTCCCGTGTATTGTCATTACGGGTCTCGTCCCGTGTATTGTTGTTATGTTAACACTGCCAAGTGGCTGGGATGTCCTACACTGAGTCCACAGTCCTCTGCACCATAAACACCATCTGTTGTCTGCACACATCTGACCACAGATCAAATCAAATTCAATGTTATTGGTCTCATACACATATTTCTCTGATATCGCAGGTGTAGTGAAACAGCGCAGTAATATCTAACAAAACAATACATGCAAATCCCCACAATGTATTTTAAGGATTTAGAAATATAGAAATAGTAGAACGATTAATGTCAAGAGTCTGGAATATAAATATATACCGTTTGTTTACAATGTATATTTATTGCATTTGTTTTGTTTTGCCTTCACCTCCCTTATCTCACCTCACTTGCTCACATTGTATATAGACTTATTTTTCTACTGTATTATTGACTGTATGTTTGTTTTACTCCATGTGTAACTGTGTGGTTGTATGTGTCAGACTGTTTCCATCACATCTGTCGTGAGAAGTTTTATACGTTATGACTTTATTCACATAAAAACTTTGAATGGAAACGTGTTTAATCAAGCTATATACAGCCTAATTATTTTCCTAATTTTCAGCCTCGAGTCTTCTTGGGTATGACGCTACAAGCTTGGCACACCTGTATTTGGGGAGTTTCTCTCATTCTCTGCAGATCCTCTCAAGCTCTGTCAGGTTGGATTGGGAGCATTGCTGCACACCTATTTTCAGGTCTCTCCAGAGATGTTCGATCAGGTTCAAGTCCGGGCTTTGTCTGGGCCACTCAAGGACATTCCTAGACTTGTCCCGAAGCCACTTCAGCTTTGTCTTGGCTGTGTGCTTAGGGTTGTTGTCCTGTTGGAAGGTGAACCTTGGCCCGATTGGCCTGATTGGTGGAGTGCTGCAGAGATGGTTGTCCTTTGGGAAGGTATTCCCATCTCCACAGAGGAACTCTGGTGCTCTGTCAGTGACCATCGGGTTCTTAGTCACCTCCCTGACCAAGGCCCTTCTCCTCCGAAGAGTCTTGGTGGGTTTTGGTGGTTCCAAACTACTTCCTTTTAAGAATGATCGAGGCCCTTGTGTTTTTTGGGACCTGCAATGCTGCAGAAATGCTTTGGTCCACTTCCACAGATCCGTGACACAATCCTGTCTCGAAAGGAATATATCACATCAAATATAGGTTACTTGCAGTTCATGAGAGAACACACATTCTTCTCCCAGTGTGTAAAGGAATATATCACATCAAATATAGGCTACTTAAACTTCATGACAGACCACACATTCCTCCGATTGTTGTTGAAAAACATTTCTTAAACGGAACAAAATGGAGATAAACATACCTGAATTTGTCCAATAGAAACTCTTGTTTGCAACTGTTGGACTAATGATTACACCGTATTTCAGCTAGATGCAGGCAAGAGTGTGCAAGGTGGTATTGAATGTGTCACTGTCTGTCCATGTTTCACTGTCTGTCACCTCAAATTTGCTCTCGACCTGTCTGCACCTACATTGTAAACTTTAATTCATAGGTGGGGTTGTAGCAACCTCAGGATGGGTATAGGGGGAATGTTAGTATCATGTAGAAGCCTAAACCTATTGCAGTTACATTGAACAGGGTGAGTGAAATATGAATGACACTCTTCTAATATGGTGTAATACAATTAAGGCCATGCTCATGAAAAAACAAATCGTCCTGCCTCATTTTAAATGGCACTGACCGCCACTGTTAGGGTGGTGGACCATTCTTGGTAAACATGGGAAACTGTTGAGCTGGAAAACCCAGCAACTTTGCAGTTCTTGACACAAACCGGTGCACCTGGCACCTACTACCATCCCCTGTTCAAAGACACTTAAATATTCTGTCTTGCCAATTCACCCACTGAATGGCACACATACACAATCCATGTCTCATTTGTCTCAAGGCTTAAAAATCCTCATTTAACCTGTCTCCCCCCTTCATCTACACTGATTGAAGTGGATTTAACTTGGGATCATAGCTTTCACATGGATTCACCTGATCAGTCTAAGTCATGGAAGGAGCAGGTGTTCTTAATGTTTTGTAGACTCAGTGTAAAGCACTACAGATAATCAAGTGCTATGTGAATGTGATGCATTTGCTCTATTGTTTACAGCGGGGTTGGGAAATTCCAGTCCTCGAGGGCCTGATTAGTGTCACAGTTTTGCCCCAGCTAACACACCTGACTCCAATAATCAACAATTCATGATCTTCAGTTTAGAATGCAGTTTGATTAATCAGCTGTGTTTGCTAGGGAGGGAGAAAAAGTGTGACACCAATCAGGCCCCCGAGGACTGGAGTTGCCCACCCCTGGTTTACAGGATGATTTGTATCTTAAAGAGCGTAGCTTTAAGGGAATAGTACCGTCACATCTAGATAAAAACTAATGTGAAAAATGAACAGAGCAAATGTGTAGTAAAACACTACCTATTCATATACGTATTTATTCAGCATCTACATATTCATATTAAGCTTCTACGTCTGTGTACAGGACGGTTTTATTTGTAAGACGTAAGAGAAAATATATCACCTTATTGTAAAATTATTATGACGTTCTTTCCCATTCAAAAAAGTGTAGTAACTATTGTTTCCAAACTGCATTACTCACTCCAGTCAGCAGATGGCGATTTGCGTCTTTCATGTGATGCTTCTTGCGTGACGTATAATTTACTGGACAGGGCGCATCTTCAGGAACAACACCACGGCTACTCTTTCAACCACCTCGGTAGCTTGCTAGCCAACATAACACTGAAAGATTGACGCTTTAGACCACGTTAATGTACATTAGCTAATCTCAGTGTTGTGAACACAGTTCAGTTGACGTATCAACTAGTTAACTTTAACCTAATTTGCTTGTTCAATTTGCAAACTTGTTAAATATTGATACTGAGCCTAGCACTAGGCTAGTCGCTAATGCTAGCTAGCTAGCTAACATCCCTGATCATGAGTTCACTAAACTACTCATCCCCTGCTAAAGAAGAGGAGGTCTGCTGTATGCAGAAAAAAGCTCTGGGACTGAACAATGTCGTGGAAGAAGGAGAGGATGTTATAGAGGAAAGAGAGGAAGAACCTTTCAGAGAGGAAGACGATGCTATCTCAGTAGAGGTGAAGAAGGAAGACAATGCTATCTCAGTAGAGGTGAAGAAGGAAGACGTCTTGGGAGTGAAAGAGGAGGAGACAGAATATCAGATTAACACCAGTGAGTACTGTCTTAAACAGGGGCACACACTATGCGGTTCTTGAACTAATGTGTTTTTTAAAGGGGCATTCTACTGAAGTTCTACACTTGAATATGTTGTTCTGTACTGTAGGAGTTGTTGAAGGGGCAATCTGCCATTGGTACATATATTTTGGGGGACTTTTCAATTAGATGTATTAAACTCTCCATGTGGTCTGTATTAAAGTTCCCCTGATCTAATACAACAGGCTTTTAAAATGCAATATTGGAGCATAATGTCTACTTATATCAAAGGGATGCAAAAGGCACCCCTAGAAGGCCAGCATCCCGGAGTCGCCTCTTCACTGTGGACGTTGAGACGGGTGTTTTGTGGGTACTATTTAATGAAGCTGCAAGTTGAGGACTTGTGAGGCGTTTCTCAAACTAGACACTCTAATGTACTTGTACTCTTGCTCAGTTGTGCACCGGGGCCTCCCACTCCTTTTTCTATTCTGGTTAGCGCCAGTTTGTGCTGCTGTGTGAAGGGAGTAGTACACAGCTTTTTACGAGATCTTCAGTTTCTTGGCAATTTCTCGCATGGAATAGCCTTCATTTCTCAGAACCAGAATAGACTGACAAGTTTCAGAAGAAAGTTCTTTGTTTCTTGCCATTTTGAGCTTGTAATCGAACCCACAAATGCTGATGCTCCAGATACTCAACTAGTCTAAAGGCGGCCATTTTTATTTATATACTTTAATCAGAACAACAGTTTTCAGCTGTGCTAACATAATTGCAAAAGGGTTTTCTAGTGGTCAATTAGCCTTTTAAATGATAAACTTGGATTAGCTAACACAACGTGCCATTGGAACACAGGAATGATGGTTGCTGATAATGATCCTCTGTAGATAATAATGGGCCTATATAATCCACAAATAATCAGCCATTTCCAGCTACAATAGTCATTTACAACATTAACAATGTCTACACGGTATTTACGATCAATTTAATGTGATTTTAATTGGCAAAAAGACATTTCTAAGTGACCCCGAACTTTTGAACGGTAGTGTATATCCTAACACGATCCATGTTGGAAACAGCATTCTGCAAGGATTCCGACTCTTTCAACTTGCAACAAAACAATTTTATGAAATCTAATTGGCTAAACGTTGTTTAACGCGGTCAAGTTTGGTTTTTGTGCAATCCTCAGACTCTCGTTTCATCATTCTACATTACGTATTGGCTATACAACACCTGAAGTAGCCCATAAAGGGTCTTGGTCCAATGACCACCTATCGTTTTGAAACCTAGCTAGATAGCCAATGAGCTGGGCTTTCCAGCAGTATGTGAATGCCGTTTGTAGGACAAACAGCCATCATGCTAGAGCTGTGCACAACAGAGTTCATTCTCTGGTGAAAGGAAACAGGACGCACTGTAGTTTACGTTTCACAGCAGTTCCTTCTCTTCTACAAACTTCTCAAATCTGAAAAAGTTAAACATGGCTACTAAGAGTGGAAAAGCTAAATCTCAGTCCAAGTATAAACATTTTGATGATATTATTGCAGACATTGACCAGGAGAGTGACACAGAAGGAATGGATGAGGACTCTGTGAGTGGCCACAGTTATGATTCCAGCGCGGAAGAAATGTTTTTGGAAGGAAAAGATCCACTTTTAGACCAGTAAGTAAAATAGGTTTTTGCTTCTCATGCTAATGCATTTGTTTAAACTGTCGCATATTCATTTTTTTTATTTTTTTTATTTATTTATATATACACTGCTCAAAAAAATATTGCAGACACATGCACATTTGTGGCCTGCTGGAGGTCATTTTGCAGGGCTCTGGCATTGCTCCTCCTTGCACAAAGGCGGAGGTAGCGGTCCTGCTGCTGGGTTGTAGCCCTCCTACGGCCTCCTCCACGTCTCCTGATGTACTGGCCTGTCTCCTGGTGGCCTGTTTCCTGGTACCGCCTCCATGCTCTGGACTCTACGCTGACAGACACAGCAAACCTTTTTGCCACAGCTCGCATTGATGTGCCATCCTGGATGAGCTGCACTTCCTGAGCCACTTGTGTGGGTTGTAGACTCCGTCTCATGCTACCACTAGAGTGAAAGCACCGCCAGCATTCAAAAGTGACCAAAACATCAGCCAGGAAGCATAGGAACTGAGAAGTGGTCTGTGGTCACCACCTGCAGAACCATTCCTTTATTGGGGGTGTCTTGCTAATTGCCTATAATTTCCACCTTTTGTCTATTCCATTTGCACAACAGCATGTGAAATTTATTGTCAATCAGTGTTGCTTTCTAAGTGGACAGTTTGATTTCACAGAAGTGTGATTGACTTGGAGTTACATTGTGTTGTTTAAGTGTTCCCTTTATTGTTTTGAACAGTGTATATGTTTATTATACCTGTTGATACAGGGCTCATATGTGAAACTATTCTAACTGAACATTTTCATTCACAGTGGCACTGATTCCGACTGGGAGCCCCCAGCTCCAACTTGTTCATCCAGCTGGACCCCTGCTGTCTCTGGGCCATCTACAGGTGTGAAGGCACCGACAAAGAAGCGGAAGAGGGGAAGTGTGCCACCTGCTAACAAAGGGACAGAAGGGCGTTGGCACACTGTCCTAGAAGATGATGTGGAGCCACCCCAACCAACTTTTCGTCCGAAAAGGAAGCCAGGACCTCAGGTGAACTCGACCACAACTTACAGCCCCCTTCAGCTTTTTCAGTTGTTTTTCACACAATCCGTTGTAGATTCGCTCGTGTCGAACACGAATAAGTATGGGAAGAAGAAGCAGGCGGGCAAAAAGGTAGCATGGAAGCCCATATCCATGTCAGACTTTTTCTGCTACCTTTCACTGGTCATCTACATGGGGCTGGTGAAGCTGAAAAGCCTGACGGACTACTGGAAAACGTCATCACTCTACCAACTGCCTTTCCCCATGACTGTTATGTCCTGCAAAAGGTTTCTGGCTCTTTCACAGGCGCTTCATATCAGTGACCCAAAGGTTGATGAAGAGAATGACAAGAAGAGAGGCACAGCAACGTTTGATAGACTGTGCAAAATAAAACCTCTCTACTCCAGTATTGTTGAGGCCTGCAAGACGTACTTTCAGCCAGCCCAGAACGTGTCAATTGATGAGAGGATGGTAGCCTCAAAGGCCAGAATTGGCCTCAAACAATACATGCGAAACAAACCAACCAAGTGGGGTTACAAGCTGTTTGTGTTGGCTGATTCTGTGTGTGCCTACACATGCAATTTTTTTGTCTATGAGGGGAGGAACAGTTTTGCTACCGGTAAGGGACTTGGCTATGACTCTGTAATGGAGTTATTGGATTTTAAACTGCTAGGGAAGGGCTACAAACTGTTTGTGGATAACTTCTACACAAGCCCTACCCTGTTCACAGACCTTAGGAAGCGGGAAGTGTGGGCTTGTGGCACCATTCGTACCAACAGGGTGGGCTTTCCGAAGACGAAGGTGAACGACATGCCTAAGCAGGCTGAGCGGGGGACCATGCGATGGATCCGTGAAGATGGCCTGCTTTTTGTGAAGTGGATGGACACCAGAGAGGTGGTGATGTGCACAACAATCCACAAATCCTTCAATGGGGATCATGTGGTCAGACGTGTCAAGGACGGGGTATGGACCACCAAAAATGTCCCCATTCCAGCTGCAGTAAAGGACTACAACAAGAGCATGGGAGGTGTGGACCTATCAGATGCGCTGATAGGCTATTACAATGTTCTGCATAAGACAATGAAATGGTACAAGACCTTCTTCTATCATTTCGTCGACATTGCTGTGGTGAATGCATTCATCCTACACAAGGAAATGGCTAAGAGCTGTGGAAAGCCCTTCCTCTCACAGAAAGCCTTCAGAGAGCAGGTCATCAAGGAGCTTGCTGGCTACAGCACCACTGCACCACGCCCTGTCCCTTCTGCTCCTGCCACAAGTGTTCATCTGCCCAAATATATTTGTGCAGGCATGGATGTCCCTAAGGGCCAAAAGGGCACAGCATGGAGGCGTTGCTGTGTTGTTTGCAAGATGAAGTCCCCCATCACCTGCACCACATGCTCGGTGACCCTCTGCTTTACATCAGAAAGAGACTGCTATGGCATCTGGCATCAGCAGCAGAATATTGTGTAGAGCTTTGGCAAAGTGGGTGGGGTTATATCCTTCCTGTTTGGCCCTGTCCGGGGTCTCATCGGATGGGACCACAGTGTCTCCTGACCCCTCCAGTATTTATGCTGCAGTAGTTTTCTATTAACAGTGTGATTTAGAGCAAAAAGCAGAAAAACAGGGACAAATCAGAAACCTGGAAAACCTAAACGGAGAAAATGGAATTGGGTAAAAAAAATAATAATAATAATTGATAGAGATGTTATATATAGATAGAGATGTTATAGAGCCCTAAATAATGTATAAATGTTCTCTTATTACTGGATTATCTAGGGATAGTGTAGAGTAACAGCTGTGTCCTGAAGTGACCTTTAACCTCCCTGCTCCTCAATACTTCTTCCACTGGATCAAAGCTTCAGCCAAGTAGGATACATGATAGTGGCAACACATGGAGTAGGGTTGGATATAGTCATGGTAGGATACATGATAGTGGCAACACATGGAGTTGGGTTGGATATAGTAATGGTAGGATACATGATAGTGGCAACACATGGAGTTGGGTTTGATATAGTCATGGTAGGATACATGATAGTGACAACACATGGAGTTGGGTTGGATATAGTCATGATAGGATACATGATAGTGGCAACACATGGAGTTGGGTTTGATATAGTCATGGTAGGATACATGATAGTGGCAACACATGAAGTTGGGTTGGATATAGTCATGGTAGGATACATGATAGTGGCAACACATGGAGTAGGGTTGGATATAGTCATGGTAGGATACATGATAGTGGCAACACATGGAGTAGGGCTGGATATAGTCATGGTAGGATACATGATAGTGGCAACACATGGAGTTGGGTTGGATATAGTCATGGTAGGATACATGTTAGTGGCAACACATGGAATAGGGTTGGATATAGTCATGGTAGGATACATAATAGTGGCAACACATGGAGTTGGGTTTGATATTGTCATGGTAAGCAAAATACTTTACTCAACATATTGTGCAGCTTTCTGTTGCAGGATATTTTTATGGGGGGGGCTTTTTTGTTGACACATCACACACATGGTTATGGGCTTAAAAAAGAAGACACCAGTACCATGTCAGATACAGTTTAAATGTATTCATGTTTGAATTTGCATCCCAATGTGACACTTTAAATACATCACAGAAGACTGAAATGTAACAAAATGCCTATTGTGTTTATTAAACTGTACACTGAGATGCTCAGTTGGTCAACATTTCCCTCCAGTGATTCCCCAACATCTTTTCAACATGTTCAATAAAAATGGAGCTGATATCTTATACCAGTCATTCTTTACAGACATGTATCCATAACAAGGCTTAGGCCTCCCATATAGTCTGCAGAAACCTCTCCAAAATGTCACATTTTTTAAACATCTTTATTTTCATGCATATAACTTTTCAAGAATCTTTTTTATTACCAAATTCTATCTTTCGTGTGGACAATATTTTTCTCATGTTTTCATGAGTGTTTGAGATTAGCTCCCTGAATGGTCAAAAAGCTCTTCAAATAGAAGTATGTTTATAACACATATCTTACAGGTAGGTCTCTCTCACTCTCTCATCATGTCACAGGCTCCCAGAGGAAGGGTAGGCCCTCTCTCACTCTCTCTCAACATGTCACAAGCTGACAGGCTCCCAGAGGAAGGGTAGGTCCTCTCTCACTCTCTCATCATGTCACAAGCTGACAGGCTCCCAGAGGAAGGGTAGGTCCTCTCTAACTCTCTTTCATCATGTCACAGCTGACAGGCTCCCAGAGGAAGGGTAGGTCCTCTCTAACTCTCTCATCATGTAATAAAAGGCCCCAGCTCACTCAACTGCCCCTCCCCTCTCCAGCAGGCATCAACCCAGAACATCCTGAAGACAGAACATCTAAAAGATCATCTGGGAATCCTTTCTTCCTCATGGAGCTTTTCAAAAGTGAGGAGAATATTCAATGTGATGTTTGTACAGTGCCTTCGGAAAGTATTCAGACACCATGACTTTTTCCACATTTTATTAAGTTACAGCCTTATTTTAAAATGGATTTTAAAAATATATTTATATATTCAGCAAACTACACACAATAGCCCATCATTTGGGGCAGCAGGTAGCCTATTGGTTAAAGCATTGGGCTAGTAACCAAAAGGTTGATGGATCAAATCCCTGAGCTGACAAGGTAAAAATCTGTTGTTCTGCCCCTGAACAAGGCACTGTTCAGCGGTAGGCCGTCATTGTAAATAAGAATTTGTTCTTAACTGACTTGCCTCGTTAAATATAAAACATTTAAATGACAAAGCAAAAACAGGTTTATAGAAACATTTATTAAAGATAAAAAATATACCTTCTTTACATAACAGTAAGTATTCAGACCCTTTATTATGAGACTGTCAGAGTAAAAACCAAGCCATGAGGTAGAAGGAATTGGGTCGAGACAGGATTGGGTCGAGACACAGATCTTGGGAAGGGTACCAACACATTTCTGCAGCATTGGAGGTCCCAAAGAACAGAGTGGAATCCATCATTCTAAAATGGAAGAAGTTTGGAACCACCAAGACTCTTCCTAGAGCTGGCGGCTCGGCCAAACTGAACAGTCGGGGGAGATGGGCCTTGGTCAGGGAGGTGACCAAGAATCCGATGGTCACTCTGACAGAGCTCTAGAGTTCCTCTGTGGAGATGGGAGAACCTTCCAGAAGGACAACCATCTCTCCACCTCTCCACCAATCAAGCCTTTATGGTAGAGTGGCCTGACGGAAGCCACTCCTCAGTAAAATGCACATGACAGCCCACTTGGAGTTTGCCAAAAGGCACCAAAAGGACTTTCAGACCATGAGAAACCAGATTCTCTGGTCTGATGAAACCAAGATTGAACTCTTTGGCCTGAATGCCAAGCGTCACGTCTGGAGGAAACCTGGCACCATCCCTAGGGTGAAGCATGGTGGTGGCAGCGTCATGTTGTGGGGATGTTTTTCAGCAGCAGGGACTAGGAGATTAGTCAGGATCAAGGGAAAGATGAACCGAGCTAGGTAGAGAGAGATCCTTGATGAAAACCTGCTCCAGAGCGCTCAGGACCTCAAACTGAGGGCGAAGGTTCACCTTCCAACAGGACAACAACCCTAAGCACACAGCCAAGACAATGCAGTAGTGGCTTCGGGTCAAGTCTCTGGTCTCTGAATGTCCTTGAGTGGCCGAGCCAGAGCCTGGACTTGAACCCGATCTAACATCTCTGGAGAGACCTGAAAATAGCTGTGCAGCAACACTCCCCATCCAACCTGAAACCTGACAAAGCTTGAGAGAATCTGCAGAGAAGAATGGAAGAAACTCCCCAAATACAGGTGTGCCAAGCTTGCAGCATCATACCCAAGAAGACTCAGTGCTGTAATCGCTGCCAAAGTTGCTTTGACAAAGTACTGAGTAAAGGGTCTGAATACTTATGTAAATGTTATTTTTCAGTTTTTTATTTTTTAAGACCTGTTTTTGTTTTGTCATTATGGGATATTGTGTGTAGATTAATGAGGGGGAAAATGATTTAATACACAATAGAATAAGGCTGTAACGTAACAAAATGTGGAAAAAGTCAAGGGGTCTGAATACTTTCTGAAGGCATTGTATATAGCCATGTTATAAAGTATGAAAAGGCTTGTTCATTCACATGTCATGAATTCACTATGACATCATCATATTTGTATATATCCTAATGAATAAACTTTGGATGGAAACATGGTTATTATTTATTTAACAAGGTAAGTCAACTGAGAACACATTCTCATTTACAGCAACAACCTGGGGAATAGTTACAGGGGAGAGGAGGGAGGATGCATGAGCCAAATTGTAAACTGTTTATCAGATGACCATGATGGTATGAGGGCCAGATGGGAATTAATCCAGGACACCAGAGTTAACACCCCTACTCTTATGATAAGTGCAATGGGATCTTTAGTGACCACAGAGAGTCAAGACACCCGTTTATCGTCCCATCTGAAAGATGGCAACCGACACAAGGCAATGTCCCCAATCTGAATACTTTCCCAAAGGCACTGGAAGTGATTGAGGAGACACCGTAATTGCTATATTCTAATTAAAATGATTGATCCATAAGAGAACACATGACCAAAGCAAGGCGTGACCATTTAGAAATAAAACAATATTCTTAATGATAAACATAATGTAATAAACAAATGTTTGCATAACCAACCAGGAACCTGTTTAGCTTCAGAAGCAAGCCAGCTGTGGGAAGTAGGGTGGTATGCTGCTGGCTCCAAAATCAACCTATATACAGCCTAATTGTTTCCCCTCAGGAAGCTCTGGTAAACAGTTGATGTAGTACACTGCTGCCACTACCAGGCCTGGAGGGCATTTTGACTAAGTTGATAGCGAGTTGTATTGCTAAAAACGTAGCAGCTAACTAACTGGCTACCGATCAACCTATTGTGTGTATTGAACATTCACATTCATATTGGACAGCCTTACCTGTATAGTAGCACCAACACCCATCAGCCCAATCTCTTCTTGATGTCAAAGCTGCAGTGTATTGTAGCTATAGGAGTATTAAATTAATGAATAATCCTATTTATTTAAAGCCCCGCTAAGATGTCACCATACTATTCCTTTAAAGCCCCTCTGTCAGATATAAATCATCAGAGTGGGAAACCAACTGACATGGAAACAATGGAGCAAATGGATCACTATCAGAGTGTATTATGACATCATATAGAACTACTCAGACATTCCAAATATCACTTGATTATCAGAGGGGTGTATTATGACATCAGATAGAACCCCGCCCACATTCCACTGAAAAGGCAGCGCGCGAAATAAAATAATTAAAAAAACTAAATATTTAGCTTTCACACATTAACAAGTCCAATGCAGCAAATGAAAGATAAACATCTTGTGAATCCAGCCAACATGTCAGATTTTTTAAATGTTTTACAGCGAAAACACCACGTATATTTATGTTAGCTCACCACCAAATACAAAAAAGCACAGACATTTCTTTCACAGCACAGGTAGCTTGCACAAAACCAACCAAACTAACCAAGAACCAACCAAACTAACCAAGAAACAAATTCATCAGATGACAGTCTTATAACATGTTATACAATAAATCTATGTTTTGTTCGAAAAATGTGCATATTTCGGGTATAAATCATAGTTTCACATTGCAGCTACAATCACAAATAGCACCGAAGCAGCTAGAACAATTACAGAGACCAACGTGAAATACCTAAATACTCATCATAAAACATTTATGAAAAATACATGGTGTACAGCAAATGAAAGACAAACATCTTGTGAATCCAGCCAAAATTTAAGATTTTTTAAGTGTTTTACAGCGAAAACACAATATAGCATTATATTAGCTTACCACAATAGCCAAAAACACAACCCATTTATCAGCAGCAAAAGTTAGCGATCGCAAAAAAACAGCAAAAGATATATAATTTTTCACTAACCTTGACAAGCTTCATCAGATGACAGTCCTATAACATCAGGTTATACAATACACTTATGTTTTGTTCGAAAATGTGCATATTTAGAGCTGAAATCCGTGGTTATACATTGTGAAAACGTAGCAACTTTTTTCCAGAATCTCCGGATATATTTCTGACACTCACCTAATCTGACCAAATAACTCATCATAAACTTTACTAAAAAATACATGTTGTACAGCAAATGATAGTTACACTAGTTCTTAATGCAATCGCCGTGTTAGAATTCTAAAATAACTTTAGTACGACATACAGCTTACGTTATAGCGAGACAGCGCCCAAAATCAGGGCGGAAAATAATACTAAACATTTGACAGAAATACGAAATAACATCATAAATGGGTCCTACTTTTGCTGAGCTTCCATCAGAATCTTGTACAAGGGGTCCTTTGTCCAGAATAATCGTTGTTTGGATTTAGAATGTTCTCTTCGTCTGTCGAATTAGCAACCAAAGCTAGCCAAGTGGCGCGAAGCTGTCCATCGTCACCAAACGCAGAGAACGGAACACGCCAAAACTCCCGATAAACTTTCAATAATCTGATAAAACTATATTGAAAAAACATACTTTACGATGATATTATCACATTTATCAAATAAAATCAAAGCCGGAGATAATAGCCGTCTATAACGAAAGCTCTTCAGAAGGCAATCCAGAGTTCCTTCCCGCGCCTTCCTGAACAAAGGAAATTGGGGTCATGTCATTCCAAGAGCTCTCTTTTGACCTCAGATCAAGCTATACACTCCATTTCACCTCTCACTGCCTATTGACATCTAGTGGAAGGCGTATGAAGTGCATGTTTATCCATAGATTTCAAGCAAATGAATAGGGAGGCCCTGGAACACAGCCTCGATTTCAGATTTTTCACTTTCTGACAGGAAGTTTGCTGCAAAAAGAGTTCTGTTTTACTCACAGATATAATTCAAACAGTTTTAGAAACCTGAGAGTGTTTTATATCCAATAGTAATAATAATATGCATATTGTACGAGCAAGAATTGAGTACGAGGCAGTTTAATTTGGGAACGATTTTTTACAAAGTGAAAACAGCGCCCCCATATCCCAAAGAGGTTTTAACTTGTATTTTTCCATTCGGCACATGGGAATTCAACAGCAAAAGTATTTTTTGGTCTCATAAAGCCTTTGATCAGCAATAAGTCTGTCTGATAAAAACATTTCTTGTGGAAAAATGCATATATTGTGTAATGCAGATTTTAGAATATTCACATGAACATCTGTTGCAAATTACATGGAAACTTAGCTACTAAGGTGGATATTGATCCAACACCTGCCGCTTATTCAAACCAGCCCACTAGGCACAAACGTCAGTTCAACATCTAGTTTCTATTTACATTTCTTTGAGTCGTCTACTAAAGTCAATTCAACATGAAATCAACATAAGATGTCACCTGTCATTGGATTTAGGTTGCAAGTCCATGAAACAAAAGGTGTTTTGTTGAAATGACGTGGAAACGTTTATTCAACCAGTGAAAGCTTGCACCCAGGAAAGTGGAATGAGGAACTCTTCTTTGAGACAATGATGAAACAGCAATCCGTGGGAGAGTTGTGGTGGATATTATAAAATAAGGATCTGCTGGAGTCCAAGTCAAACCAAGATTCTTTATTTCTGAGCTCAGAGAGAATAACAGTTACACAGCGCAGTGTAGACAGTTTGAATTCCTGAAGCATTAGGTGATGAGCACATATCTTTATAGTACATATCTTTATAGTTTCCTGTTCCTGGGAGGGACTTTATTCATACAAAGACGCAGGGGCAGCTGGTTTGCAACGCAGGATGATACTCCCAGGAACAGGAGATTATAATAGGTCAGTTTCACAAGTTTCGTCTGTGGTGGTTAATTTCTGTATTACCAAATGAGGAGAGACAAACTTCACACACCAATCAGAGTTATACTTAAACTACATCTTTGCAATGACTTTCAACAATTCACTATTTATAATAAACCGTTGAGTGTCAAAACAATGGCTACTGAGATCTTTTATAGCAAAGATCCACCCCCCTAGTCGACATAACAAACCACAGATATTAGGAACAGTTCACAAAGTGAGACTTTATAATGAGAAAGGAGTATCCCGTAGCCAGATAGCATTCGCTATAATTTATCATTCAGTTTGGTCCCTAAGACGAGGTTCTAATCTCTTTCCTGGTACTTCATTGCACAAAAACACCAACCCATCCAATGGCATAACTCAATTGTCAACTCTAGATACTCCCATCTCAAGTAAAACCCCTTCTTGACCCCACTCCTGGACAAGCTCACTGAGGGGAGTGAGCCTCTAGGTCATACACTATCCCAGGATAAGTGCAACATCAGAGAGGACATACAATGGTTCCAGACGCTGCCATACACCTCCCCCAATGCCAAAGGAGGGAGTGACTTGCGCACAGACATTGTGGAAACCAGTAATTGGTTCCCCATTAATCACACCATCCCTTTACATAGTTTAACAGATACATTCACATATGAAGACAATGTTCCCTCCTGTCCTCTTCCCTTCCTGATATTCTGCATAGCACCAGGGACATGTAAAAGACAAGCCTGACCTCTTCCCTCTCTGGGCCCCAGGTGACTGAGCCCCAGCTGAGGGAAGAAGTGCAACTGCCATCACCAGAGTCCAAAGGGATACATTCTAATAACAAGTACATCACATCAGCATATTATGCAGATAAGACATCTTAATTATCTATGTTACCCAACTAATTCTGATTCATCCACCACAAGTCACATACTCAGATATGTGGACACATACAATTAACATTTTGCATTACAGAGTCTGTGAACATTTTCATTTCATTAAATCATCACTGGGCCAACATTGCAAATGTAAACAACGGAACAAATGCATCACATCCAAATAACACTTGATTATCTGCAGTGCTGGAGGAATGACACACAGATAAACACACACACAGTGTCAGAGTTTAAAAAAGGACAATTTAAAACAGAAGGAATCTGACCTACTCTATATTAAAACTCCATATTCTAGTCATTTTTTCTAATAAAAACATACAAATATATGTTTTAGTATACTTTGTACAATTCAAGTTCATATGGTAAAAACAGGTAATCATTATCAGTCAACAATATAAGACAGCAAGTCCCCTGTGTGTATTCTCTCATGGCATTTCAGCTCCCCCAGCTGGTTGAAACACTTTCCGCAATGGTAAGGCTTCTCCCCTGTGTGTATTCTCTCATGCCATTTCAGCTCCCCCGGCTGGTTGAAACTCATTCCACATTGGGAGCAGTGGTAAGGCAGTGTGTATTCTCTCGTGTTGTTTCAGGTTCTCTAAAAGGTTATAACACTTTCCACACTGGGAGCAGTGGTAAGGCTTCTTGTGTGTATTCTCATGTTTTTTCATGTTCCCTAAATTGTTAAAACTCTTACCGCACTGGGAGCAGTGGTACGGCTTCTCCCCTGTGTGTATTCTCTCATGTTGTTTCAGGTTCCCTAACTTGTTAAAACACTTTCCACACTGGGAGCAGTGGTAACGCTTCTCCCCTCTGTGTATTCTCTCGTGACATTTCAGCTCCCCCGGCTGGTTGAAACACTTTCCACACTGGGGGCAGTGGTAAGGCTTCTCCAATGTGTGTATTCTCTCATGCTTTTTCAGATACCCTGACCCGTTAAAACTCTTTCCACACTGCGAGCAGTGGTAAGACTTCTCCCCTGTGTGTATTCTCTCATGTCGGTACAGGTCCCTTAACTGGTTAAAACACTTTCCACAGTGGGAACACTGGTAAGGCTTTTCAACTGTATGTATTCTCTCATGTTGTTTCAGGTTCCCTAACTGCTTAAAACACTTGCCACACTGGAAGCAGTGGTAAGGCTTCTCCCCTGTGTGTATTATCTCGTGAACTTTCAGGTCCCTTAACTGGTTAAAACACTTTCCACAGTGGGAACACTGGTGTCTTCTTGTTGGTTTGGACGTCCCTGGCTCTGGTTCCTCTGAGTCTGGTCTTTCTCCTGCCAAAGACAGTGTGTTTTTAAAAAAAGAGACCTGAATGAAACCTCCACATGATAAATAGGCCTTGCTACGAGGGTAAATCCTAATCAGATCGCTCAATAACCTAAGGCCAGTTTTAACAATCTTGGTGTGATTTTAAAACAAATGTTGTAGAGTTTCCTGGTAATTACTGATAATGTTTACATTACTTATTTATTCATTCTGTTTTACAAGTCAGAACACAAAAAACTAAACCGTTCTTGGACACTCAAGACACAGATGTCGCTTAATTCCAATCGAGCAGGTGGTTCTAAATATATAACTTTCATAGCTGTATGATACAGAATGCGAGCTACAGTTGTGGCCAAAAGTTTTGAGAATGACACAAATATTAATTTCCACAAAGTTTGCTGCTTCAGTGTCTTCAGATATTTTTGTCAGATGTTACTATGAAATACTGAAGTATAATTACAAGCATTTCATAAGTATCAAAGGCTTTTATTGGCAATGACATGAAGTTGATGCAAAGAGTCAATATTTGCAGTGTTGACCCTTCTTTTTCAAGACCTCTGCAATCCACCCTGGTGTCAATTAACTTCTGGGCCACATCCTGTGATGGCAGCCCATTCTTGCATAATCAATGCTTGGAGTTTGTCAGAATTTGTGGGTATTTGTTTGTCCACCCGCCTCTTGAGGATTGACCACAAGTTCTCAATGGGATTAAGGTCTGGGGAGATTCCTGGCCCTGGACCCAAAATATTGATGTTTTGTTCTCCGAGCCACTTATCACGTTTGCCTTACGGCAAGGTGCTCCTTCATGCTGGAAAAGGAATTGTTCGTCACCGAACTGTTCCTGGATGGTTGGGAAAAGTTGCTCTCGGAGGATGTGTTGGTAGCATTCCTTATTCATGGCTGTGTTCTTAGGCAACATTGTGAGTGAGCCCACACCCTTGGCTGAAAAGCAACCCCACACATGAATGGTCTCAGGATGATTTACCATTGGCAATGACACAGGACTGATGGAAGCGCTCACCTTGTCTTCTCCGGACAAGCTTTTTTAAAGTGAAATATTTAGGAAGATGTTCCTAAAACTGAGAGTAACTACAATAAACAAAAATATTAACGCAACATGTAAAGTGTTGGATGTTTCATGAGCTGAAAAAAAAATGCTGAATTTTTTACATCCCTGTTAGTTAACATTTATTCTTTGCCAAGATAATCCATCCACCTGACAGGTGTGGCATATCAAGCTGATTAAACAGCATGATCATTACACAGGTGCACCTTGTGCTGGGGAGAATAAAGGCCTCTAAAATGTGCAGTTCTGTCACACAACACAATGCCACAGATGTCTCAAGTTTTGAGGGAGCGTGCAATTGGCATGCTGACTGCAGGAATATCCACTGGAGCTGTTACCAGATAATTGAATGTTAAATTCTCTACCAGAAGCCACCTCCAACGTCATTTTAGAGAATTTGGCAGTACATCCAACTGGCCTCACAACCACAGAACACATATAAAGACGCCAGCCCAGGACCTCCACATCGTCTGAGACCAGCCACCCGAGTTGTATTTCTCTTTCTAATGAAGCCCTTTTGTGGGGAAAAACTAATTCTGATTGGCTGGGCCTGTCTCCGCAATGGGTGGGAGCATGCCCTCCAGGGCCCACCAATGGCTGCGCCCCTGCCCAGTTATGTAAAGTCCATAGATTAGGGCCTCGTTTATTTATTTACAATCACTTACTCATATAAACTGTAAATCGTTGTTTATATTTTGGTTAAGTATACACACACACAGTGCATTCGTTAAAAACTTCTCTAGGATAGGGGTCAGCATTTTCACGTTTGGATGAAAAGCATATCCAAATTCAACTGCCAGCTACTCATCCCCAGAAGATAAGATGTGCATATTATTAGTAGATTTGGATGGAAAACACTCTGAAGTTTCTAAAACTGTTTGAATCATGTCTGTGAGTATAACATAACTTATTTAGCAGGCGAAAGCCAGAGGACAAACCATTCAGATTTTTTTTTTGAGGTCACTCTTTTCAATTAGTTTTCATTGGGAATCCAGATTTCTACGGGACCTTCTTGCAGTTCCTACCGCTTCCAATGGATGTCAACAGTCTTTAGAAATTGGTTGAGGTTTTTCCTTTGTGTAATGAAGAAGTACGGCCATCCAGAACGAGGGTAACTTGAAGTGTACTGTTAGATAGAGGCGCGTGACCAGAAAGCTAGCTACAGTTTGTTTTCCTCCTGTATTGAACACAGATCAGCCCGTCTTCAATTTTATCGATTATTTACGTTACAAAATACCTAAAGTTGTATTACAAAAGTAGTTTGAAATGTTTTGGCCAAATTTACAGGTAACTTTTGAGATACTTTGTAGTCACGTTACGCAAGTTGGAACCGGTGTTTTTATGGATATATATCGACGGAATTAATCGAAAAAAAGGACCATTTGTGATGTTTATGGGACATATTGGAGTGCCAACAAAAGAAGCTTGTCAAAGGCAAGGCATGAATTATATTTCTATTTCTGCGTTTTGTGTCACGCCTGCAGGGTTGAAATATGCTTCTCTCTCTTTGTTTACTATGGTGCTATCCTCAGATAATAGCATCGTTTGGTTTCGCCGAAAAGCGTATTTGAAATCTGACATGTTGGCTGGATTCACAACAAGTGTAGCTTTAATTTGGTATATTGCATGTGTGATTTAATGAAAGTTTGATATTTATAGTATTTTAGTTGAATTTGGCACTCTGCATTTTTACTGTCTTTTGGCCAGGTGGGAGGCTAGCGTCCCACATATCCCAGAGAGGTTTTAAGTATTCAGACCCCATCACCTTTTCCAAATTTTGTTACATTTCAGCATTATTCTAAAATTGATTCAATTGTTTTCCCCCCCTCGTCAATCTAAACTCAGCAAAAAAAAGAAACGTCCTCTCACTGTCAACTGCTTTAATTTTCAGCAAACTTAACATGTGTAAATATTTGTTGGAACATAACAAGATTCAATAACAGACATAAACTGAACAAGTTCCACAGACATGTGACTAACTGAAATTGAATAATGTGTCCCTGAACAAAGTGGGGGGGTCAAAATCAAAAGTAACAGTCAGTATCTGGTGTGGCCACCAGCTGCATTAAAGGAGGCCTGTAGCTTCTAATGTTGAATTACTATGGAGTCTGATGCTTTAATAAGGTTACAGTTATGAAAACTTAGGACTCTAAAGAGGCCTTTCTACCGACTCTGAAAAACACCAAAAGAAAGATGCCCAGGGTCCCTGCTCATCTGCGTGAACGTGCCTTAGGCATGCTGCAAGGAGGCATGAGAACTGCAGATGTGGCCAGGGCAATAAATTTCAATGTTGCAATAAATTGCAATAAACAGCGTATCGTCTGCTGCCCAAGTTACACCAGGAACGCACAATCCCTACATCGGTGCTCAGACTAGAGGTCGACCGATTATGATTTTTCAACGCCCATACCAATTATTGGAGGACCAAAAAAAGCCGATACCGATTAATCGGCCGATTATTTTAATTTTATTTGTAATAATGAAAATTACAACAATACTGAATGAACACTTATTTTAACTTAATATAATACATCAATAAAATCAATAAATAATGAAACGTGTTCAATTTGGTTTAAATTATGCTAAAACAAAGTGTTGGAGAAGAAAGTAAAAGTGCAATATGTGCTATGTAAGAAAACTAACGTTTCAGTTCCTTGCTCAGAACATGAGATCATATGAAAGCTGGTGGTTCCTTTTAACATGAGTCTTCAATATTCCCAGGTAAGAAGTTTTAGGTTGTAGTTATTATAGGAATTATAGGACTATTTCCCTCTATACCATTTGTATTTCATTAACCTTTGACTATTGGATGTTCTTATAGGCACTTTAGTATTGCAAGTGTAACAGTATAGCTTCCGTCCCTCTCCTCGCTCCTCCCTGGGCTCGAACCAGCAACACAACGACAACAGCCACCATCGAAGCAGCGCTACCCATGCAGAGCAAGGGGAACAACTACTAGAAGGCTCAGAGCGAGTGACGTTTAAAACGCTATTAGCGCGCGCTAACTAGCTAGCCATTTCTCTTCGGTTACACCAGCCTAATCTCGGGAGTTGATAGGCTTGAAGTCATAAACAGTGCAATGCTTGACGCACAACAAAGAGCAGCTGGCAAAACGCACGAAAGTGCTTTTTGAATGAATGTTTACGCGCCTGCTTCTGCCTACCACCGTTCAGTCAGAAACGTAGATACTTGTATGCTTGTGGTTATGATTGATTGTTTTTGTTTTTTATAAGATAAGTTTAATGCTAGCTAGCAACTTACCTTGGCTTACTGCATTTGCGTAACAGGTAGTCTCCTTGTGGAGTGGAACGAGATAGAGGCAGGTCGTTATTGCGTTGGACTAGTTAACTGTAATGTTGCAAGATTGAAAACCCCGGGCTGACAAGGTGAAAATCTGTCGTTCTGCTCCTGAACAAGGCAGTTAACTCACCCTTCCTAGGCCATCATTGAAAATAAGAATGTGTTCTTAACTGACTTGCCTAGTTAATTAAAGGTAGCAAAAAAAAAAAATTGGGCAAATCGGAGCCCAAAAATAACTATTTCCGATTATGAAAACTTGAAATCGGCCCTAATTAATCGGCCATTCCGATTAATCGGTCGACCTCTAGCTCAGACTGTCCGCAATTGAATGAGAGAGGCTGGACTAAGGGCTTGTAGGCCTGTTGAAAGGCAGGTCCTCACCAGACATCACCGGCAACAACGTCGCCTCTGGGCACAAACCCACCGTCATTGGACCAGACAGGACTGGCAAAAAGTGCTTTTCACTAACAAGTTGCGGTTCTGTCTCTAGGGGTGATGGTCGGATTCACGTTTATCGTCGGATTCGCGTTTATCGTTGAAGGAATGAGCGTTACACCGAGGCCTGCACTTTGGAGCGGGATCGATTTGTAGGTGGAGGGGCCGTCATGGTCTGGGGCGGTGTGTCACAGCATCATCAGACTGAGCTTGTTGTCATTGCAGTCAATCTCAACGGTTTGCGTTACAGAGAAGACATCCTCCTCCCTCATGTGGTACCCTTCCTGCAGGCTCATCCTGACATGACCCTCCAGCATGACAATGCCACCAGCCATACTGCTCCTTCTGTGCATGATTTCCTGCAAGACAGGAATGTTAGTGTTCTGCCATGGCCAGCGAAGAGCCAGGATCTCAATCCCATTGCGCACGTCTGGGACCTGTTGGATCGGAGGGTGAGAGCTAGGGCCATTCCCCCCAGAAATGCCCGGGAACTTGCAGGTGCCTTAGTGGAAGAGAGGGGTAACATCTCACAGCAAGTACTGTCATATCTGGTGCAGTCCATGAGGAGGAGATGCACTGCAGTACTTAACCTGTTTGGGATAAGGGGCGGCATTTTCACGTTCGGATGAAAAGCGTGCCCAGAGCAAACTTCCTGCTACTCAGGCCTAGAAGCTAATATATGCATATTATTAGTAATATTGGATAGAAAACACTCTGACGTTTCTAGAACTGTTTGAATTATGTCTGTGAGTATAACAGAACTCAAATGGCAGGCGAAAATCTGAGAAAAATCCAACCAGGAAGTGGGAAATCTGAGGTTTGTAGTTTTCAACTCATTGCCTATCGAATGTACAGTGTCTATGGGGTCATATTGCACTTCCTAAGGCTTCCACTAGATGTCAACAGTCTTAGAACATTGTTTGAGGCTTCTACTGTGAAGGAGGGGGGAATGAGAGCTGTTTCAACCAGAGGTCTGCCAGAGTGGCATGAGCTGATCACGCGCCTACACGTGAGCACAACCTGCGTCCCATTGCAATTCTAAAGACAAAGAAATTCTCTGGTTGGAACATTATTGAAGATTTATGTTAAAAACATCCTAAAGATTGATTCTATACATCGTTTGACATTTTTCTACGAACTTTAATATACATTTTTGAACTTTTCATCGGAACTTTCGCATGGACTTGCCCGCGCCTCGTGAGTTTGGATTTGTTTACCAAACGCGCTAACAAAAGGAGGTATTTGGACATAAATGTTGGACTTTATCGGACAAAACAAACATTTATTGTTGAACTAGGATTCCTGGGAGTGCATTCTGATGAAGATCATCAAAGGTAAGTGAATATTTAAAACGCTATTTCTGACTCAACAACATGGCGGGTATCTGCATGGCTTGTGTCTGAGCGCCGTAATCGGATTATTGCATGGTTTGCTTTTTCCGTAAAGCTTTTTTGAAATCTGACACAGCGGTTGCATTAAGGAGAAGTATATCTATAATTCTGTGCATAATACTTGTATCAACTTTTATAAGTTTATTATGAGTATTTCTGTAAATTGATGTGCCTCTGAAAATTTGCAGGATGTTTTCGATGCACAACATTACTGACCATAAAGCGCCAATGTAAACTGAGATTTTTGGATATAAATATGCACTTTATCGAACAAAAGATACATGTATTGTGTAACATGAAGTCCTATAAGTGTCATCAAAGGTTAGTGATAAATTTAATTGAATCTATATTTCTGCTTTTTGTGACTCCTCTCTTTGGCTGGAAAATGTCTGTGTGTGTTTTTGTGACTAGGCTCTGACCTAACATAATTATATGGTGTGCTTTCGCTGTAAAGCTTTTTTGAAATCGGACACGATGGGTAGATTAACAAGAAGTTAAGCGTTAATTTGGTGTATTGCACTTGTGAATGCATCAAAGTTACATATTTCTAAAAAATATTTTTTAATTTAGCGCTCTGCCTTTTCAGCGGAATGTTGTCGAGGGGTTCCACTAGCCATAAGAAGTTTTAAGACTCCATAATGTTTCATCATTAGATGCTACAGTCCTTCTTTAACTTCTTATGGCTGAAGGGGCAGTATTGAGTAGCTTGGATGAAAGGTGCACATATCAAACGGCCTGCTCCTCAGTCATAGTTGCTAATATTTGCATATTATTATTAGTTTTGGATAGAAAACACTCTAAAGTTTCTAAAACTGTTTGAATTATGTCTGTGAGATTAACAGAACTCATATTGGCAGGCAAAATCCTGAGTTGAAATCAAAACAGGAAGTCAGAAATCTGAGCTTGTATGTATTCACCAGAGTCCCTAAAGAAATTCCCTTGAGATATGAGTTTGCACTGCCTATGGGTTCCACTAGATGTCAACCATCAATATAAATTATAATGAGACTTCTATGATGTTATGGGAGAGAATGAGAGCAGAATCAGTCAGGTGTCCATCAAGCAGCCATTTTCTGATCATGCTTTTTCCTCATTCCTCACGAAGACAAGAAAGAATACTCCGGTTGGAACTTTATTGAAGCTATATGTTAAAAACATCCTAATGATTGATTGTGTACTTAGTTTGAAATGTGTTTGGATGTGTTTGGATATGTAAACCAGACACGCTAACAAAAGAAGGTATTTGGACATAAATAACGGATTTTTTCAAACAAAACAAACATTTATTGTGGACCTGGGATTCCTGGTGTGCTTTCTGATGTAGATCATCAAAGGTAAGGGAATATTTATCATATATTTTCTTGTTTATTTTGACGCCATCTTTGCGGCTCTGGTGTTTTACTTTTGAGCGCCATCTCAGATTATAGCGTGGGTTTCTTTTCCGTAAAGTTTTTTTTAAATCTGACACAGCGGTTGCATTAAGGAGAGGTATATCTATAATTCCATGTGTATAACTTGTATTATCATCTATTTATGATGAGTATTTCTGTTGAAACGATGTGGCTATGCAAAGTCACTTGATGTTTTTGCAACTAGTGAATCTAGTCGCCTCAATGTAAACTCAGATTTTTTTATATAAATATGAATTTAATCAAACAAAACATGCATGTATTGTGTAACATGAAGTCCTATGAGTGTCATCTGATGAAAATAATCGAAGGTTAGTGATTCATTTTATCTGTATTCAGGTTTTTGTGAAGCTATCTTAAGCTGGAAAAAATGGCTATGATTATTGTGGTTTTGTGGTGACCTAACAATCGTTTGTAGTGCTTTCGCTGAAAAGCCTATTTGAAATCGGACACTTTGGTGGGATTAACAACAAGATTACCTTTAAAATGATATAAGACACATGAATGTCTGAGGAATTTTAAATATGAGATTTCTGTTTTTTTAATTTGGAGCCCTGCACTTTCACTGGCTGTTGTCATATCATCCCGTTACCGGGATTGCAGCCATAAGAAGTTTTAAGACTCCATCATGTTTCATCATTAGATGCTAAAGTCCTCCTTTAAGAGCCTATCATGTTTAGAATGTGTCTGGAAGCGCTACTCTATCTATCCTACTCTCATCCTTTCGGTTTTAATAATATTTTATAATAATAATAATGTTATAATACGTAATAACTAACTTTAATAACTAGGGTTAATAATACCTGTCTGGCTCCCCAACAAAATCTTTATCTTTACCCCCCTCTAACAATACCGCTACAGAATTAGCATAGTAGGCCTTGTAACTTAAGGTCATCTGAAATATTTTGGAGTAACTAACTATTCCTTGCCACCCATTCTGAAACTCACTGCAGCTCTTTGTTAAGTGTTGCTGTCATTTCAGTCGCTGTGGTAGCTGACGTGTACAGTGTTGCGTCATCCGCCTACATAGACACACTGGCTTAACTCAAATGTCGTTGGCATGTCGTTGGTAAAGATTGAAAAAGTAGGTGCCAAACAGCTGCCCTGTGGAATTCCTGATTCTACCTTGATTTTGTTGTACAGGCTTCCATTAAAGAACACTCTCTGTGTTCTGTTAGACAGGTAGCGCTGGGGCGGCAGGTAGCCTAGTGGTTAGAGCGTTAGGCCAGTAACCAAAAGGTTGCTGGATCGAATCCCCGAGCTGACAAGGTAAAACTCTGTTGTTCTGCCCCTGAACAAGGCAGTTAACCCACTGTTCCTAGGCCGTCATTGAAAATAAGAATTTGTTCTTAACCAACTTGCCTAGTTAAATAAAGGTAACATTTTTTTTTAAAGCTCTTTATCCACAATATAGCAGGGGGTGTAAAGCCATACGTCTTTTTCAGCAGCAGACTATGATCGATACTGTCAAAAGTCGCAATGAAGTCTAATAAAACAGCCCCAACAATATTTCTATCGTCATCAACTTCTCTCAGCCAATCAGTCATTTGTAAGTGCTATGCTTATTGAATGTCCTTCCCTATAAGCTGAAAGTCTCAATTTGTTAACTGTAAAATAGCATTGTATCTGGCCAAACTATTTTTTCCAAAAAATGTAAAGGTTAGTAATACGCTAATTGGTCGGCTATTTAAGCCAGTAAAGGGAGCTTTACTATTCTTGGTTAGTGGAATGACTTTAGCTTCCCTCCAGGCCTGAGGGTACACACTTTCTAGTAGGCTTACATTAAAGACAAGGCAAATAGGAGTGGCAATATCGGCCGCTATTATCCTCAATTTTCCATCCACGTTGTCAGACACCGGTGACATGTCATTGTTGATTTTTTTGCCCAAAATTTAATTGAAGATGCTCCATTTTTTTTGCTATCATTCTTCATGTCATTTATCTGTTTCATAGTGTAGTTTCTTCTTCTTTTTATTTAGTCACATGATTTCTCAATTTGCAATACGTTTGCCAATCAGTTATACAGCCAGACCTATTTGCCATCTCTTTAGCCTCTTCATCATACCATCATACCATTTTTTAATTCCTTATCAATCCACGTGGATTTAACAGTGTTTACAGTAATATTCTTAATGGGTGCATGCTTATTAGTAACTGGGATAAGCATTTTCAAATGTGTCAAGGGCAGCGTCTGGTTGCTCATCATTACACACCACGGACCAAAAAATATTATTTACATCAACAACATAGGAATCACTACAAAACTTATTGTATGAACTCTTTTACACAATATTAGGCCCAGCCTTTGGAACTGTGGTTTTCCTAGACATGGCTACTATATTGTGATCCCTACATCTGATGGATATGGATACTGCTTTCAGACACATTTCTGCAGCATTAGTAAAGATATGATCAAAACATGATGATTTCATTCCTCTACTGTTTGTAACTACCCTGGTAGGTTGACTGATAACCTGAACAAGGTTGACGGCACTGGTTACAGTTTGAAGCTTTCTCTTGAGTGGGCAGCCTGATCACAGCTTTCCTCCAATGTTAGTTAATTAATTAACAGTGTCTGGAGTTTAGTTTGCCTGTTCAACAGTCTTGTAAAGATAGGGGGGGTTGACTGGGACAGGCAAAGTAACATCCATGTTTTAAGGAAAGGTTTTTGTAAAACAAGCACCTTACATCAGATTATCTTGAAACTTTCTCTCTAAATCTAACTTTCATCAAGGTTTATATGGTCTATTGGTTTCTCTCTTTTCATTGGCAGAAACCTTTTTCAGTGTTATGATATTCATAACATCCATATCCAC